>NC_089844.1:69074519-69257019 GCF_035609145.1 Eleutherodactylus coqui | reverse complement strand
AGGAGGCCCGATGAATAAAAAATCGTCCAGGTAGTGCAAGACCGATGGGATGCCCGTCTCGAATCGAAGCATCCATTCTAAGAAAGAACTGAACACCTCAAAATAATAACACGAAATCGAGCATCCCATCGGTAGACACATATCTACAAAATAGCAACCATCCATTTGACACCCCAAAAGGTGGAAACAATCGGGGTGTACCGGAAGCAAACGGAAAGCCGATTCAATGTCAGCCTTGGCTAACAGAGCGCCGGCCCCCGCCCGACGGACTAGATACACGGCCCGATCGAAAGATGCGTACGACACCGCCGCTTGCTCCTTCGAAATCCCATCGTTGACCGAATCTCCCGCCGGGAAAGACAAGTGATGGATAAGTCTGAACTTGCCTGGTTCCTTCTTCGGGACCAGTCCCAAAGGTGAAACCCGCAAATTCCCGAATGGGGGCTCCTGAAATGGGCCCGCCATCCGACCCAATTCAACCTGCTTAAGTAACTTCTCCATCACTAAATCTTTGTTGTCCCGAGCTGATTTTAAATTACCGCTGAGCCTAAGCGAACAAACCGGGTTATGTGGTATCAGGAAACCCTCCGTAAAACCAGATCTAATTAGTTTTGCCTCGTGCTTCTTGTGGTACCTGTCGAGCCACCGCTCCAGGTACCTGACGTTCACCGGGGTTCGCTCCTGCGCCGGACCCCCCTGGTGTAGCTGCTGTCTTCTGACGTCTAAAACACCGTACTGCCGAGTGTGCTCCTCCACATACTGAGCACTCGTGGCGAAATTTGCACGAGGCATAGAATCGACAATGACCTTCGTTGAAGGCCCAACATGAACCGGAGGGTTTAGGGGCCACAGGCGCCTGCTGTCCACTGGCGACTGTGGCGGTTCCCTGAAAAAACGGCTTTACCGGTTTTTGTGACAGGATAAGCTGGATCCATACATCCGTTGCTTTTGTGGCCCAGCTTATATTTTTTATACCCGAGATACGACGCCTAAAATCCTCATTGTATCGCCACCACGCAGACCCTCATGAAGTTTATACGCGCTGTGAATGGTGTTTATATAAACAAATAACTCTGGACCTTTTTGAGGACTGTGTTGACATGTCACGTGTGCAAAAATTAAAAATGCCTGTAGCCAATTACCGAACGTTTTGGCTACTTTCGCCTTTTTATCAGTCCCGAAAACCGTTCTTTGTCGACGGCAATATGATCCACCGACAGTAGTGACCATATATCCACGTATAAGCCGTTCCTAATCTTCTCTGTCACATCCTCTGTCAAGCCCACTCCCAACAGGGCTACGCCACAGAACAAAGAGTCTGCGAATTTTAAACCATCACTGCACAACTCCTCGCTCCTACGACTCGCCTCCCTCGGCAAGCTCTCGGGTGTGTGAGAAATACCACCAACCACAGGCGGGCCTCGGCCCCCCGGATGAGCATAGGGCACTGTTAGCCCTTTTTCCATGTCAAAACGATTTACCAGCGCTTTAAGCGCAACCATAAACTCCTCATTACTCTTATCATTCCTTGATAAAGAAACATCCCAAACATTTTTATAAGATGACTCACCCGCCGTGTTACCCTCTGGCCCTGCCAAGGGGAAGCTCGGGCCGGGTGGTGCTGATGGACGATCTCGCCTCTGGCCCGCGTGTCGCTCCGGTCCCAACTCATGGGTGACACCACGGCTCCTCTGGCTCTGTGCACTGGAAGCCCTACCGGCTGAAGATGCCAAGTTGTGCCTAATGCTGCGGGCAGAATACATATTGTCTGCGGAAGAAGCCGGTGAGAGAGATGAAGTATCTCGTCTAGCCCGGGCGCCCCGCTCCCGGCCGCTGCACCTAGCGTATCCAACCACCGCTTCTGCCCTTCCATGCTTGCCCGATAAAGGGAGCCTCCCCTTCCGACCATCGGTTTCTGGAGACGCCGACGCTGATGAGCTTGTAGAAACACGCGCTCTTCTGACTGACCTAACCTACTCCACCCCCCCTGCTCCACCCCCCCATCGCCACATGAGACCTGCTTTGCCCTGCTGCATGCTCCTCTACGCCGCGCCAACTTGCTCGCTCCACTGCAGAGCTGTCCGGTGAGCACCCGCATGTGCGCCGCTCGCATCGTCCGCTCTGCAATCCGCTGACCGCTCCTAATGCTGCTGCCGCCGCGCAAAAATTCTCTGCCCCTCCCCCACCCTGCTAGCTACAGGCAGAGGGGCTGTTGCCAACGCCCCATCTCCGCCTCCTGTGGATGCTACGCTGCCTACACTATCCTCACTATCCTGGGCCTTCTCTCTGTTTAACCCTCTAGCCTGTCTTTTCGTTGCCTGCTTCCTCCCCTTTACCATCGCGCCATCTCTATTTTGTTCTCCTTTGCCTCCACTACACTCCTCCGGGCTGAACAGGGACTCGCTCCTGTAGCCCCCTGTGGCCTCTTTATGAAGTGCAGGCCTCTTGCCGGGACTACTTCCCGCTTGTGGATCCCTCCGCCTGCTGAGGGAGCCACGTGGACCACGATCCTTCTCCCCTCTGATGCTCGCCTGGCCAGCCGCGGGATTCCCCCCTCCCGCACCGGACTTACCCGATCTCTGCACCGCTCCTCCGCTCCTGGTAAGAAACCTGCCGGCTTCCGGTCCGACCTCGTCCCCGCTCCTGCGACCCCCACGACTGGCCGCTTCCGCCGGGCGCTGCGACCGCGCCGCACCACTCCCGCTCGCTCCCGCTGCTCTCGGGCTGTTGTTCCGGCCTCCTTCCTTCGCCGCCGGGCTGGGGCTCAGTCTGGCTGGCGGGTGTCTTCTCCTCTGCGGTCTGCCACGTGGTTCAGCGCCGCTGTTCTCTGCTGGTGGTTCTTCCTCCGCTCTCCCCTCCGGTGCCACCGCAGCTCCAAATTCTTCGGCCATCTTCATGAGCCACTGGGGGCCCTGGCTGGCCACTGCTTCCTTAATCTGCTGGACGAGATGCTCCATCTTCCCTTGATTGCAGACCTGTCCTGGTGCGTCTTCTCCCTTCTTCTTTCTTCAGAGCCCTGAGCCCCTCCTCTTCCTCCCTCTCTACTTCCTATCGCTGTATCACCCCTCCCTGGTCGCTTCCTTCCCCCTTTACTTAACTATCCCCGCCTCCCAGTCCCCCACAGCTTCGTTAGACACTCTGCTGTCCCTTAGGATGGATGGTCCGCACGGCTTGCCGACCGATATGCGCAGTACAGGTTTTATTTTTTAACTTCTGCTTTTCCCATCGAATCCGCAGCCCATGCAATGTCAATTGCGGACAGCCCACAGGTCGGACGGCTTCCATTGACTTCAATAGAAACCGTCCGTACGGAATTCGCAAGAAAATGGAGCGTGCTGTAATTTTTCATCCGCGAGCAGAAGCCGCACTTTGTTTCCACTTGTGTACGTGAAGAATCACTTTTGCATGCTATGGGTGGTATTTGCTGCGAAATACGGAGGCAGCCGCCCACTCCAGATTCCGCAATTCAAATTCGCCTGTGTGCATGCACCCTAATATTATGTCAGTAAACATTGGTACAATGAACATTTCAACACACAAAGTTCCAATGCTCCCAGCATGCAGTTATGTGTAAGCAGTAGGTTGTATTTTACATATATCACAAAATAGGTCATATTTACAGGGCCATTTTTTTGACTATGAAACACCCCAGTGCTCACATTTGTAATACGAACCTACTGTACATTACATTATGAAAGTGACACCTTAAATCGCTTGCAGATGACACTGTCTTTTTTCAGCTGTGTTGTGCCGTAGAGTGGATTATTCAGGCTATAAGGGGGTGCGACACAATTTTTACGGCTTCTGGTTGCGGTCATCAGCAGAGGTCAAACGAAAAAAAGGTGGTACTGTGTTAGCCAGTAGAGCAATGTATGATTGTTCTCAGTTAGAGAAGAGCTGAGACCAGGAAGACTGCAAAGAAACTCCATCATACTGTACACAAGGATGACCGTCTGAAAACCATATTCCCGAACCCTCCACTTCTATGTTACAGGCAACCTCCAAATCTGAGGAACTGTATAATCAGGAGTGCATTGCCCTCTGACACACAAAAAGGAACTTAGATCTGCAATGAAGGGATCTGTAAGACCTGCTCACATGTACTGACTGCGGACAGGATACAAATCCCCAACACACAGCAGGACTATAACATCCGTGGGACATTCAGATGTTCCACCGCCAATGTTGTGTACCTGATATGCTGCAGGACATGTCCTGTTGGGGGGCTTTATATTGGGGAAACAGGACAAAAACTGAGGGCCAGGATGAGATCTCATCCCCACGCAATTACAGAGGGAAAGTCTGAACTACCTGTGGCAAAACATTTTTGTGGTCAGGGACACAGCATAGAGTAGATGAGAGTTATTATACTGAAGGGCAATTTCAAGTCTCAGCATCACAGAAGAATTTGGGAGTACTAATTTATGGTCATGTTTGATACCCTCAGGAATGGAATGAACCTCAGCCCCAGATTCTTGCATAAGTGGAAAGTATGAAAGGTCTGAAGGAGGTCAAGAGGGATGTCCTCTTCCCAATCATATTTTTTTTTTAATTTCCTTTCTTTAAAACTTTATAAATATTCAGAACTTGACTTGTAATAATGGTGCCATCCAATAGGTGGTGCTGCATCTGCTTCCACGTGCAGGTTGAAGGAGAAATAAGACACATCATAAAACTGTCCTGAGCTCAGTGGACTGATTTACGATTTATGGTCACAGCTCTGTTTGTCTGTTGTTTTAAGTTTTGAGAGTCTCAAATTTCTGTATGTGAACATTTATTTAGATCAAGAGCAGTGTGTTCTCCTCCCCTCTGCATCTATATGTTAGAATTATGTGCCATCCAAACTAGTTTCATTCATTAGCCTGATGAAGGGGGCGGGATATCCCCGAAAGCTTGCTGTAACATCATGCATTTTTGTTAGCCATTAAAAGGTATCATATCTACAAGATTACTTGGTTTCTCTCAGCAGATGTCTGCACGGCAGTTTTCCCATCAACCATTATTATTTCTAGAAGAATTTCTATGTGATTACTCATTTTCAGTTTGCCCGGGAGATTAATATTGTTTTCAGTGGATATACTAAAAGGCGAGAACAGAACTGAACCATATTGTACAATCCCATTACATGTCCCTGTATGTACATACAATAATATCTGAAAGTGGCAAAATGTTCTTAAATCATTGAATGGGATTTGCACTTCGGATGCCCACGTTCCATTAAGGTTGGTCTCCCGGCTGATCAGGGGGTCTTTTCTCAAGGACCAAGATTTGTGCTGCTATTGCTGGGGAAAATTCTTGGTGAAGACTCAATTGTAAAGCTATGCGGACATCTGCATCACAGCCTTTTTTCATGGCTTCCAGCAGAAAATGCCATACAAAATAGTGCAGCATGTGTGCAACTTAGTCCAGTAAAATAGTTAAAGGGATTGTGCCTAGTTAGCCTAACATATGAGTGCGATGCAATTTTTTGGCTCTTATAGGAAATAATGGGGAACTCCTGAACAGAATCAAGCCCAAAATAGGACATGCTGCGATTTTTTTTCTTTTTGTGCTATTGGTGAGAGCGAAAAATTGCTCCTATAAATGAACCTAGTTAAATCAATGGTTTATTTTCCTGTGTAAGTTCCTTACTAGAGATGAGCGAGCGTACTCGCTAAGGCAAACTTGAGCGAGTAGTGCCTTATGCAAGTACCTGCCCGCTCGTCTCAAAAGATTCGGGTGCCGGCAGGGGGCGGGGAGCGGCGGGGGAGAGCGAGGAGGAGCAGGGGGAAGATCTCTCACTCTCTTCCCCCGCTCCTCCCTGCTCACTCCCGCAACTCACTGCTCTCCTCCGCCGGCACCAGAATCTTTAGAGACGAGCGGGCAGGTACTCGCATAAGGCACTACTTGCTCGAGTAGTTTGCCTTAGCGAGTACGCTTGCTCATCTCTATTCCTTACATATCGCAAGTGGACAGAACTTATATGGGAAAATCGTTTGTGTAAATACACCCTAGGTCCCATATACGTATTTGCGCAGAATTTTGTTTGTGTAAATTTTGCATGCGCCATGTGCAGTGAATGGAACCCACTGAATGTGTTCGTTCATATGTGCATATTTTGAGCGCACATTTTATTTGCGCAAAAAAATTACGCAGCATTCTCTGCGTAATAAAGTACAGTAAAACACACTTGCGCATGTAAATATGCCTAACTGCGCTTATGCCATGTGAAACTGGCCATATAAAGTTATTCCCTATTCACCAGATCAGGAACTGCGGACTGGACCAGATATCACATCAGGAAGAAGATCTTCAGACAGGAGTCAACCAGGAGACTGCCAGGCATCAGAGAGGTTTTCAAAGGAGAGCTCAGACAGCAAGTCAGACCAGACCAACTGCGGCAGGAGTATAGCCGCTGTCCTTTGAGAGGAGGGGTCAGAATAAATATACACAGACAAATGGTGATTGGTTGGCTGAGTAGCCCCACCTCCCAGCCAACTAATCCGCACATAAACAAGAGGTGTGTCACTGTTGACACCGAATGACAGTCAGCATAGGCCAACGTGAGGACAACATGGGCCAAGACTGGTGGCATGACGTAATCCCCGACCTGATCTTTACTCTGCAGCCAGCACCGTGACTCCCTGCCTGCTATCATTCATCGTTGATCATGAACTAGAATGCCGTAAAAATAATTGTCAGTGGCACAATTGCTAAATGCAAATGCTGCTCATAGTGACATTTAAACAAGCCATTGGTGCCTGGCACACAGTCAGGTCTTGGAAATCAGTAGAGTGGACTGAGCTCCCCGAGAGTCATGTGCTCTCTGTGGGAAAATAAAGGATATACCTTGCCAAAACCAGGATCTGAAAATTATCACAAGGCACAAGAAAATGAACATGGGGGCAAACAGAAGCATGGGGCAGGGGCGAAGGAAACGTCTCATGAGTCCTGGGGCAAATATTCTGCTTTTAGTAATAGCGCCCCTTTGTGTGTCTACAAAGTAAAGATCCCTCACAAGTAAGAGTGCCCCTTGTGTGCCTCCGCAAAAGAAACAGTGCCCCTTTGTGCCCAGTGCCCCTTTTGTGTCTCCACAAAGTAACAATGCTCCTGTGTGCTTCTACAAAAGTAGTATTGTCTCCAGTCTGCCTCCACAAAAGTAATAGTACTCCTATATGCCCCATACAGTAATAGTGCCCCTGCATGCTTCCACAAAAGCAATACTGTACATATGTGCCCTCATGATCTTACAGAGCTCTCCCCCTTCCAGCACCAAGCCCCTGCTCAGCAACTCTATCTTGACTGTACCTCATACCCCAGCATGGCAGTTCACCTCATCTGCCTCCTCCTACCTCTCTTCAGCGCTCCTCCTCCACCTGTCTCTGTTCTGAAGTGCCAGAGAGAAGTAGGAGTCAGGTAAAATGCACTGCTGTGACATATGAAGTAGAGTCAGGGTAGAATTTCTGGGCAGAGCGATGGTAGCCCAGTCTGTCCACTGCCAGCTCTGGCCCATCTGGTATTTGCCAGTTGGGCCATCCAGCCTTGAATGTGAAGAAGCCAATAGTTCCCCACACTAAGGCCAGGCTCACATGACCATATGGTGATTGCATATTATCCACGTGCATTTTGCGCACGTAGTACTCTGTAGCAATCGGGCATACATTTACGCAAAAATAACCTCATTCAGTTGAATGGAAATTGTATTTGGAGACACAAAGTTCTGCAACAGATTAGTCACCTGTGACTATATTGCCTGGGGCAGGCAACCTCACTAAATGTTTATAGGTAAAGGTCCCACTTAAAGGGGTTGTCCCGCGATAGCAAGTGGGGTTAAGCACTTCTGTATGGCCATATTAATGCACTTTGTAATATACATCGTGCATTAAATATTGGCCATACAGAAGTTATACACTTACCCCCTCCGGTGCTGGCGTCCCCGTCTCCATGGCGCCGACCAAAGCCGCCTTCTCCCTGGATTAGACGCGCTCGCGCCGCACAGGTCTTCTGCGCATGCACGATGTATATTACAAAGTGCATTAGTATGGCCATACAGAAGTGCATAACCCCACTTGCTATCGCGGGACAACCCCTTTAAGTCACCCCATTACTTAGCACTAGGCATTCTGCATCACTGATATATACTCAGCTAATAGTTTTTGCAAAAAATCAAGGTTCTGCAAATAATACAGAGGTGGCTTCTAAAATGTAGTAGTTGTCATGCAGAAGGTACAGAGCTCGGCGGAGCCTGTTACAATATCGTTAGTTCCTGTGACATTTCTATTACTAGGTCTAAGTTTATAATAAATATTTCAGAGACTAGCAGCTTTAGTAATGTGTCTAGCAGCAAATTTAACATTTCCTGTTTATTGCATTTGGAGCGAACTACACCCACCTGCCCTATTACCAACCTACTCTTCCTAATCACTGCTCAATAATTCAGCAGTTTCTTATAGACGTCATAGGGGGGCAGCAGGCTTATTTCTATTTAAAAGGGGTCTGTCACCAGATTTATGCCTTCCTGTCTGAGTGCACATACAGGCACCTTGATTCCAGCGATGAGTCACTTTATTTTGTGCAGTGCTTTCCATTAAAATTGAGCTTTCTCAGTCACAGAGCGGGGCCAGCAAGTAGTCCTCTCCATCTTGTGCGCGTGCAGAGTAGTCATCGCTATTCATGAGCAATGCACAAAGCGTGCCACCCACCAATGATTAGCAGGTTTCTTCCTAAGCACTCTATATGGAAAAAGCTGTCAACTATGGGCTGTAAGGAGGGGTTGGCCAACCGTTGATGAATACAAGGACCCCACATTGCAGCAGCTAGAAGATGGTTTCATAAAAACTACTGCAGCAAATAAAGTAAGGAGGAGTAAATGAAGCACTTCAGGTAAGAGTTTATCAACCCAAATCTAAGTAAGCCTGCAAGCTGAGTGAGTGTGCATGCCTGACATAGCTATACTGTGTTGTTGGGATAAGTGACTTTAAAGTCCAGGACTTTGGGAAAGTTATTTGTGTTTAATGACTCTGTATGGTCCCCATTTAGAATGTGCTCCATGCTTGGCAATGCTGTGCAGTGTACATCTTGGACCATGTATGCGGTCCTTAAACAGCCGTTTGAGGGTGCATACTGCTGTAGGAGATGCGCATTTGGAAGTCCAGATCCTGGATCTAAATGCACGGTTTGCAACACAGAGATCTATTGGCACCATGGAAAGGCGAATGCTGCTCACTGAGCAGGCAATCGCTGGGGTAGATGGGGGGGTGGATGGTAGTTCGGGAGTGCAGGATGAGCAGGCAGCTAGCTGGGTGACAGTAAGGAAGGGTAGAGGGAAGAAAAACAGGGAGGCTAGTTCCAAATTGGCACACCCCAACAAGTTTGCAAAGTTGGCAGATGCCATTACAGGGTTAGCATTACTGCAGCACGACATGCCCTTTGACCGCCAGTGGGATGACTTCTCCAGTAAGAAGCACACAGGGCAGGCTAGACAGATCCTGGTAATAGAAGACTCAGTTATTTATTAGGAGAACAGACAGAGCAATCTGCTACAAAGACCACGACTGTTGAATGATGTGTTGTCTTCCTAGTGCTCGAGTTCAACACATTACAGATCGGGTTGACAGATTACTGGGAGGGGCTGGTGAGGATCCAGTGGTTATGGTAAACATTGATACCAATGACAAAGTTAGAGGTAGGTGGAAGGTCCTTAAAAACGATTTCAGGGAAAAAGGATGTAAGCTTAGGGCTAGGACCTCCAAAGTAGTATTTCCCAAAATACTACCTTAACCACATGCCACACCAGAAAGGCAGCGGGAGATTAGTTATTGATACCAATGACAAAGTTAGAGGTAGGTGGGAGAAGAGAAAGATCCTTAAAAACAATTTCAGGGTACTAGGCTGTTAGTTTATGGCAAGGCCCTCCAAAGTAGTATTTTCTGAAATACTACCTGTGCTACGTGCCACACAAAGAAAGGTAGAGGGAGATTAGAAAGGTAAACAAGTGTCTCAAGAGTTGGTGTAGGAAGGAGGGGTTTGAGTTCCTAGAGACTGGTCTGACTTTGCAGTTGGCTACAGGCTCTACTGTAGGGATGAGCTGCATCTCAATGGGGAGGGTGCAGCTGTGCTGAGGGAGAGGATGGCTATAAGGTTGGAGGAGTGTTTAAACTTGGGACGGGGATGGTTGGGCAACCAGAGAGATAGGGAGGAAGACAGTGTAGACAGTTGCCTGAGACTAAATAATGGAAATGAGTGGAGCGGTGAGATGGGTTAGTACAGTTAGAACTGGCAGAACAGTTAGTAGGGATACACGTAATTTAAAAAATAACCAAAACCTTCTAAAATGTGTAGGGTGATGAATGCTAGAAGTCTGACCCATAAAGTAAAAGAACTGGAAGTAATAATTTCTGAGAAAAACTACGACATAGTGGGAATAACATAGACCTGGTTGAATGAAAGCTGTGACTGGGCGGTAAACATACAGGGTTCAAAAGGGATCGTAAAAACCAGAAGGGGGGGGAGGAGTTTGTCTCTATGTAAAATCCTGTTCAAAGCCCACATCATGGGCAGATATATGGGAGGGAGTTGAACATGTGGAGTCTCTGTGGGTGGAAATACATGGAGGGAAAACGACAATAAAATCTTCATAGGAGTTTTCTATAGACCACCAAATATAACAAAAGCCACTGAAAATCTATGGAAACAAACTGATTAAGCAGCAAATCCTAATGAGGTAATTATTATGGGGGACTTTAACTATCCGGATATAAACCGGGAAGCCGGAACCTGCAGATCTCATAAAGGTAACAGCTTTCTGTCAATTACTAAAGATAATTACCTAACCCAACTTGTACAGAACCCGACTAGAGGGACGGCCATTTTGGACTTAATATTAACCAAGAGACCTGACAGAATAACAGGGCTGCTGATTGGGGGCACCTGGGAAATAGTGATCATAATATAATACATTTCAACTTGTCCTTCAAGAGAGAGTTTTATAGGGGAGCTACAAAAATACTAAACCATTTCCATCAGCTTAGTGATGCCCTATATAAATAGTAAAGAGATTAATACTAATAATGTTGGCCCTTTAATAAATAATGTACGAGAAATTGTAGAGGGCGATGAGGAGAAAACAAATCTATTAAATAGCTTTTTCTCCAGTGTATTCACAGAGGAAAGTGAAAGCGCTGCGGAATAAGTTGGCGCTAAACAAATAAAGATTATTATTATAAGATTATTATAAATATCAAATGAGATGCAGAGTGATAAAGTAAACTCTCCACTAAATGTCACTAGTGTAACCCAGGAAGAAGTGCAGAGCAGTCTTAAAAAGATTTAAATAGAGAAATCGCCAGGTCACAATGGCATACACCCCCAGGTTTTAAGCAAATTAAATAATGTGATACAAAGACCCTTGTTTCTTATATTTAAAGACTCTATAGTGAGGGGGTTTCTTTTCCTGGATTGGTGCGTAGCCAATGTGGTGCCGATATTCAAAAAGGGGGTCAAAAAGTGAACCTGAAAACTTCAGGCCGGTAAATTTAATTCTATTGTGAGTAAAATGTTTGAAGATTTCTAATAGATGGTATCCTGGAGGACCTCAAGGAAAATAGGCGTATAACTCCGTATCAGCATGGGTTTATGAGAGACATCTCCTGTGAAACCAACCTGATCAGCTTCTATGAGGAGGTAAGTTCTAGATTGTACAGGGGAGAGTTTAAGGTGTTAACCAATAGTTATGAAGCTGTGAATAAGCCAGCCCACTTGGTATAAAACTGTGAATTTCTCTGTTAAAGGGGTTGTCCCGCGGCAGCAAGTGGGGGTAAGCACTTCTGTATGGCCATATTAATGCACTTTGTAATATACATCATGCATTAAATATGAGCCATACAGAAGTTATATACTCACCTTCCCTGCGCTGGCGTCCCCGTCTCCATGGTGCCGTCTAATTTCAGCGTCTAATCGCCCGATTAGACGCGCTTGCGCAGAAGGGTCTTCTGGCTTCTGTTCGGTCCGGGCACGAGCGGCGTTCTGGCTCCGCCCCCTTCTACGTGTCATCGCGTAGCTCCGCCCCGTCACGTGTGCCGATTCCAGCCTCCCGATTGGCTGGAATCGGAACACGTGACGGGGCAGAGCTACGCGATGACGCGTAGAAGAGGCGGGGCCAGAACGCCGCTCGTGCCCGGACCGACCAGAAGGGAGAAGACCCTTCTGTGCAAGTGCGTCTAATTGGGGCGATTAGACGCTGAAATTAGACGGCACCATGGAGACGGGGACGCCAGCGCAGGGAAGGTGAGTATATAACTTCTGTATGGCTCATATTTAATGCACGATGTATATTATTACAAAGTGCATTAATATGGCCATACAGAAGTGTATAACCCCACTTGCTGCCGCGGGACAACCCCTTTAACAGAGAAATTCACAGTTTTATACCAAGTGGGCTGGCTTATTCACAGCTTCATAACTATTGGTTAACACCTTAAATAAAGAACCAGGAAGAGAAATTCTAGTTTCACTTTTGTAGGAGAAGAAGCAGGGGGGTGGAATGTAACTTGGGCTTTCTCAGTATCCAATTACATTAGTGCGAGTTAGATACATCCTACAGGACAATAGTAGTATGCAGTATTTTTAAAAGAAACATTTTAGTAAATTCTATTTTACATAAGAGGAAGAGACGTTAGGATATAGCTACTGCATACTATGTGCATAGAAACATCTAGGAATAGCCGAAAAGTGTATAATATACCTCAGCTTTCAGACTGATAACAGAGAGCAATAACAGTTATTACAATATTACTTTTTCTATGTCCTCTACCACAGTACTGTGCCACATAAAAGGTTGGTATATAAAATGAGAATGCTTGGTCTGGGCGAGAATGTGTGTAAGTGTGTAAGTAACTGGCTCAGTGATAGAAAGCAGAGGGTGATTATAAATGGTACATACTCCGATTGCTTTACCGCTACTATTGGGGTACCACAGGGGTCAGTTTGGGGCCCTATTATTTTTAATATATTTATAAATCAAGGATGGTGCAGTAAAAGATCAATATTTGCAGATAACACAAAACTATGTAAAGATATTACATAAGGGAGGACGCAAGGCAGTTGCAAAAGGATCTGGATAAATTGGGGGCTTGAGGAGAAAAGTGCAAATGAGATTTAACACTGATAAATATAAGGTTATGCACATGGCAAAGGAAATCCATGTCACCATTACATGCTAAATAGGAAACCACTGGGAAACACTGACATGGGGATTTTAGTTAACTGTAAGCTTAACTGGAGCAACCAGTGTCAGGCAGCTGCTGCCAAGGCAAATAGGATCATGGGGTGCATCAAAAGAGGTCTGGGGTCACATGACGAGAACATTGTTCTTCCTCTTTACAAGTCACTGGTCAGACCACACATGGAATATTGTGGGCAGTTTTGGTCACCAGTACTCAAGAAGTACATATCAGAGCTTAAGCGGATGCAAAGGCGGCAACTATAGTAATTAACGTAATGGGTGGACTACAATACCCAGAGATGTGATCAAAATTGAGATTTCGTTTAAAAAATAAGACGGCTGAGGGGAGACCTAATAACTATGTATAAATATATCAGGGGACAATATGTAGATTTCTCTCAAATTATACCCAGGATTGTGACTATAACAAGGGGGCGCCCTCTACGTCTAGAAGACACACCAACACAGAGGGGTGGTTCTTTAAGACCAGTGAGAATGTGGAACTTTCTGTCTGAGGATGTGGTGATGACAAATTCAATAAAAGAGTTCAAGAAGGGCCTGGATGTCTTTCTTGAGAGATACAATGTTATATGTTATAATCATTACTAACTTCAGAAGGGTCGGGGATGCCGTGATTATGCCGATTGCCAGATTGGTGGCAGGAAAAAAATATTTTTCTCTTAAATGGGGAAAATTGGCTTCTACCTCATTGGGGTTTTTTGCCTTCCTCTGGATCAACATTGGGAGGGTTAATAGGCTGAATATGTCTTTTTTTGGCCCTACATACTATGTTAAGTCTTCCGTCACCAGTTTATGTAGGGCAGAATAAATCTGGTGATGGATCCCCTTTAGAGGGGTTGTACCAGGATCACAGGTTATCCCCTATCCAAAGATTGAGAACCCTGCCGATCTGGAATGGGGATCCCATGTCCCCAGGTGCCTGTCACTACAGGGTCACTTTTTTCTCCCTGATGGAAATACCCAATGGAGCTGATGGAAATACCCAAGCACTTGTCACTCAGTGCCAGGTCACAAAGCTGCGGCATAAAAATCTGCTGCGAATTCCGCCGTGTGAACATTCCCTTAGGCTTCGTTCCCACCTGTGTATTTTGGTCAGCACTTCTCATCAGTATTTGCAAGCAAGGAGGGTCCAAACTATCAGCAACTGAATGGTGACAACCTCCGTTGGCGCTTTTGTAAGCAACAGGAAATTGAAAAAAAAAAAGCACACAATACAATGGACTTCCCTTGCAGTTATATTACCATTTAATTGTGACATACGATCAATAGTTTTGTAAATACATGTTATCAATTAATGACACATTCCCTCTTAACATCCCTGCAGTCAAACACACACGACTTGGGTTCACACCATGCGGTTTGCTGCATATATTTGTATTTTAAACCACAACCAACGGTGGATCCTAAAAAGAGAAGTTTACAATTTTCCTTCAGTCCTTAGAATCCTAAGAAAACTAAAAGGCTGGAGATGAAGATGGCACAACCTGGCGGTGCGAGTCCCAGGGCCCATGCAGCTATGAATCACTGTCCCCACTGACATTCCTCCGTTCGCACAACCTTCACAATGACATGATCAGAGAGCGTGGAGTTTTCATGGCTTTTATGGGAATCCCTGCGGCGACGCTCAGCACTCAGAAGTTGCTTTCTTTAAATATGCAATAAGATCCACACGCTCGTTTTTCTTTTTAATACCAGCAAAAATCATCTTGGTTCCTGGAATAAACTTCTTTGGGTTCTCCAAATATTCAAAAAGAGTGTCTTCTCCCCAAACAATACCTGGGAAAACAAAAGGGAAGATAAGTAGGATATACACTGGTGGAAAGGGTTACACCCAGAAGGAATTTCATGAAACATGGTGGATATGTACAGAGTCACACCCGGAATAAAGCTTAGCAAATTAGATTAAATCAGACAAAGTCTATTACTGTTCGGTACAGGCGTCAGTAAGGCCGCTCTCACCCACGCTCTTTCAGTGGCGTTTTGAACGCTGTGGTATAACACTCCCATTGATTTCAATGGGAGTCTTGCAGACATTCACTGGAAAGCGGCGTGATTTTCGAGCAGAATTTATTTAATTTTTTGCGTTCAATGCACCTCATCAATGATGAGGTGTGCTAGACCCCACAGCCGGCCGCAGGGAGCTGTGGCTGAAAATGAAAGTAATACTGCTGCTGTGTGAGAGTGGCCTAAGAAGTGTGCCCACCAAGAGCCCCGGTACAGGTGTCCGTAAGACGTGTGCCCCCCACGAGCCCCGGTACAGGTGTCCGTAAGACGTGTGCCCCCCACCAGCCCCGGTACAGGTGTCCGTAAGACGTGTGCCCCCCACCAGCCCCGGTACCGGTGTCCGTAAGACGTGTGCCCCCCACCAGCCCCGGTACCGGTGTCCGTAAGACGTGTGCCCCCCACCAGCCCCGGTACCGGTGTCCGTAAGATGTGTGCCCCCCACCAGCCCCGGTACCGGTGTCCGTAAGACGTGTGCCCCCCACCAGCCCCGGTACCGGTGTCCGTAAGACGTGTGCCCCCCACCAGCCCCGGTACCGGTGTCCGTAAGACGTGTGCCCCCCACCAGCCCCGGTACCGGTGTCCGTAAGACGTGTGCCCCCCCACCAGCCCCGGTACCGGTGTCAGTAAGACGTGTGCCCCCCCACCAGCCCCGGTACCGGTGTCAGTAAGACGTGTGCCCCCCCACCAGCCCCGGTACCGGTGTCAGTAAGACGTGTGCCCCCCCACCAGCCCCGGTACCGGTGTCAGTAAGACGTGTGCCCCCCCACCAGCCCCGGTACCGGTGTCAGTAAGACGTGTGCCCCCCCACCAGCCCCGGTACCGGTGTCAGTAAGACGTGTGCCCCCCACCAGCCCCGGTACCGGTGTCAGTAAGACGTGTGCCCACCACAAACACCTATGTAATTTCGGATCCGTGCAGGCACTGAATCAATAAGTGTTCGGATATTTTGCTGGGGTACGGCCTCCATGCCTGTATAACTTGTGCAGTCAGTTGTTATACAATTTGTGGTGGATGGCTATGTCCAGACATGCCCTATTGGGGATGATTCTAGGGACCACGTGGGCAAATCCTTGGTCGTAATACTTTGCAAGGCATGTCTTGTGATAGTTGCAGAACGTGGATGGCCATTATCCTGTTGGAAGATACCACTTTGGATGGTGGTCCTAAAAAGGTTTGACAACAGGGTGTTAATTCTGTCCACATACTGGCAACCATCAACTCCATCCTGCTGTCATGACTGATTACCCCCAAGCCATGACTCCAGGGGTGGGACCTGTGTGGCACTCTGAAATCACAGCAGGGTGGGCTCTTTCTCAAAAATGCAATTGGATACTTTGATAATTATCACTTTGCCAAAGGCAAAATTGGGACTCATCACTAATCACAACTGTTCTCCATCCATGTGTCCCGTTGCCTCTAGCAGTACAATAGGTTAGCAGCTGTTGGCAGTGAAATCGGGTTAACGGAACAGACTGCATGGGGGGCCAAGAATGCAACCCGGCTTCAAGCAATCGGTTTACAATTGTTCATGGGGTGACTCTTGAACACGCCAATTATCTCAACTCTCTCAGACATTTGGGTGTACAAAGTTTGAACTGTATGATTTGAAATACCTGGTCACCAAAATCTTTGGACAAAAAGGGAAAAAAAAAAAAAAAAAAAAGACCTTCTTACATAAAAACACTTTACAAATTAAGTCCCATTTACACTGGACGAATGTTGGGCAAACGATGCCCGACACTCGCCCCTGTGTGTACTCGCTCCCATGCTGCTGTGCAGCAGCGAGTATCGCTAGCTCGCTCAGCAGGGAAGTGGTACAGCTAGAGTAGATTTCTCTCCTCGCTCTCCCCCGCCCCTCTCCATTCACTTTAGCAGCGGCCGTTCAGTATTGAACGGCTGCTGTTTACACTGAACGATCATCGTTTAAGCTGCACAAAGTCCTGAACAATGAACGTTCAGTGTAAACAGCAGCCGTTCAATACTGAATGGCCGCTGCTAAAGTGATTGGAGAAGGGTGGGGGAGAGCGAGGAGTGAAATCTACTCCAGTTGCCCCAGTTCCCTGCTAACTGTTCGGTGAGCAAGCCAGCGATACTCGCTCCTGTGTAAGAGCATGGGAGCGAGTACACACAGGGACGACAGTCAGACATCGTTTGGCCGACATTTGTCCAGTGTAAGTGGGCCTTTAAACAGTTTTAAACTAAAAAAATGTGGAATTTTGCATAACCAAAGACCCCACAATTTGCATACTAATAAATGTACTTCATCCAATTTTTAAATTATTTAATACCCTTCGTATGGAGAGAGTAGGATTTAAGTTTCATAAACTTTCTGCAACTCTGTCTGGGTGTAATACTTTCAACTTCCCCCATACAGCTCCCAAATTACTGGCCATACAAGCAAACTCTAGTGAAGATCGGAGCTCCCCACTGTTTACTAAGTAGCAACCCAAAATGTTGAGGATCTTATCCACACATCACAACTAGTGCCAATTTAGCCCAACCCCCTTGTAATTGGCTTTCTAATTAGATGGAAACAGGTCAAAGTAGGACAATTTCTTCAATTGCTTAAAGTTAACATGCACCAATATTTTCTAAACCGGTAAAGATAAATTTCTTAATGAGTTGGTGTGGCTCATGAAAAAGAGCTGCAAATGGAATACGTCTCCTTTCACCTCGTCAAACCCCCGCTGATGCAGCACTGGAAAAAAAAACAACCCGTTTCGGCGCGGGACAACCCCTTTAAGTATGATCATTTATAACACCAGATTGACCCGATATTCGCTATGCGAACATAAAATGTTTCAAAGGTGGTGCTTGTAAACTTCTAAATCTGCCTGGTTAGGTGAATATTTAAAGGGTCACTTTGTATTTGGAGCAGATATCTAATATAAAAAAGCCTACAGGTCTCTCTGTCTGTCTCTCTCTCTCCCAATCTGTCCCTCTCTTTGTCTGCCTTGGTATCGTTCTGTCTGTCTCTTTCGATCTCTGTCTGTTCCCCTCTTTCTCTATGTCTCTCTACACACTCTCTCTGTATTTCTATCTATCTCTCTATCACTCTCCCTCTGCCTGTTTCTCTATTGCTCTCTCTCTCCCCGTCTGCCTCTCCCTCGGTATCGTTCTGTCTCTTCCGTTCTCTTTCCATTTGTCCCTCTCTGTCTGTCTGTCCCCCTCTTTCTCTATGTCTCTCTATTGCTCTCTGTGTCTCTACGCACTCTCTCTGTATTTCTGTCTATCGCTCTCTCTCCGTTTCTCTATCGCTCTGTCTATCGCTCTCTCTCGGTTTCTCTATCGCTCTCTCTCTGTTTCTATCGCTCTGTCTCTCTTGCTCTTGGTTGGGCAATGTATGGTGCAGTTTAGCAGTGTATGCTGTGTTGCTTAACAAAGCTTCACTCAATCCAGCGCATGCCTGAAGCACAGCAGCGCCACCCATAGACTTAACATTGTAACGTTCCACCCGCAGGGCCGGTCCCTGAATGTATTAAAGGGGTTGTCCCGAGCCAAAACCGCAAAATTTTAAATCTGCACATTCCCCCAGTCACCCCCCGGCATAAAGCAGCCCTTTAAACCGTTTAAAAACCGCTTCCTACTTACTGTTGAGATGAAATAATAACTTATAAAGTTCCGCAGCTAAGATGGCGCCTGTGTTGTCCCGTCCCACGGTGCATCGTGCTTCCAGGAGGCCTTCATGCGCTCCAGCAGCAGCGTTCTGGCTCCGCCCCCTTGTACGCGTCATCGCGTAGCTCCGCCCCGTCACATGTGCCGATTCCAGCCAATCAGGAGGCTGGAATCGGCACATGTGAGGGGGGTGGAGCTACGCGATGACGTGTACAAGGGGGCGGAGCCAGAATGCCGGCTCGTGCCGGAGCGAAGAGATGGCAAAAGACCCTTCTGCGCAAGCGCGTCTAATCAGGAGATTAGACGCTGAAATCAGACGGAACCATGGAGACGGTGACGCCAGCAACGGAACAGGTAAGTGAATAACTTCTGTATGGCTCATAATTAATGCACGATGTATATTACAAAGTGCATTAATATGGCCATACAGAAGTGTATAACCCCACTTGCTGCCGCAGGACAACCCCTTTAAGCTCACATTTGATGATTTTACAGCACTGGTGAGCATGTGTGCCATCTAATAACACCAACATCAGCCACCAAAGCTAAAGCAAAGGGGTCAAAGTGTGGGCAAGAAAAAGTATGTAGGCTTATTTATATTACATATGTGCTACTTTTCTTTTTAAGAATCGGACAACTTATTTAACCCCTTAATGACGCGTCCCTTTTTCCCGCATTTTCTTTTTTCCTACCCCCCTTTAAAAAAAATTGTTACTCCTTTATTTATCCGTTGACGGTGCTGTATGAGGTCTTGTTTCTTGCAGGACGAGTTGTATTTTTCAATGGTGCCATTTAATGTACTGAAAAACTTCTAAGTGGAGTAAAGTGAAAAAACAAACAAACAACATTCTGCCATCTTTTAGTGCGTTTTGCTTCTACGGCGCACAAACTGCAAATATGACATGATAACTTCATTCTATGGGTCAGTACGATTGCTACGATACCAATCTTGTATGTTTTTTTTTTTTTACTGTACTTTATTTTTTTCAGACATTTAATTTTTTTATATTATCTGCCGCCATCTTCTACGCGCAATAACTTTTTTATTTTTCTGTCAACGTAGTTGCGCAAGGGCTCATTTTTTGCGAGGCATCCTGTAGTTTACATTGGTACGAATACATACGACTTTTTGATTGCTTTTTATTGCATTTTTTTCTGGGATACCGGGTGACTGAAAAAGTGCATTTCTGGCGTTCTTTTTTTTTTTTGGACGACGTTCACCGTACGGGGTAAATAATGCACTACCTTGATAGATCAGACTTTTACAGACGCGGCGATACCAAATATGTATTTTTGTTTTATGATTTTGATTTTTTCCTTTTTAATTATAGATATGGCAAAAGGCGGGTGATTTAAACTTATTACTTTTTTTTTTTTCACAATTAGTAAAATGTTATTGATCTTATTTTTACTTTTTTTTTTAGCCCCACCCCTAGGGGATCACAACATGCGATGCTTCGATTGCTCCTGCAGTATGATGTAATGCTATAGCATTACATCATACTGCAATCCGACAGCCAGTCTATCAAGGCACCCTACGGGGGTGGCTTGATAGGCCGTCTACTAAGGCAGCCCTGAGGCTTTTCAGAAGGTCCCCAGCTGCTATGACATCGGAACCCCTGAACATCGTTTGGGGGATTTAAATGCCACTGTCAGAATAGACAGCGGCATTTAAAGGGTTGACAGCCGCGATCGGCCGCACGGCTGACCGTGGGTGTCAGTTGACGCCTGCGTTGTATGTAGGGAGGTCACCCTGTGATATCTCTTCATACATACCCCGACACTGCATGACGTAAATGTACGTCATATAGCAGGAAGGAGTTAATACATCTTTGTAATGATCAGCTTCCCTTCACAGACATATAGTGACGTGACAAAGACTCATCTCTGCCCACGCTGCAAACTTTGAAAACTGAATTTTCCAAAACTGCTGATCAGTACGAGGTATAAACTGCAGGAATCAGTGTGGCGATCACTACACTTCAGCGCCCGCAGCTTGGGCATCAGTAGGTACCCAACAGTTTCTCTTTAATAGTAAAACAGCATACACATTTTATTTATAAAGCAGCAAACAGCTCTGATGAGCGGCTGATTGAAGCTGTTGTAGGCGGGTGTCGGCTATAAGAAACAGCCGTCACTTAAGTTGTATGGAGCAGTATCGACCCCTGATCCCCCTCAATACAAATCCTATTAAATACATATGAACAAATACCCTCATGAACATCCTCCTGGAACGGAACCTGTTAGTAAGAAGAAGTTTTCTAACGTAAAGTCTCTTTTTTTCATCCTTAGGGCCCATTTACACGGGACGAGCTGTTGGGTAAAAGATGCTTTAAACTTGTCCCAGTGATGCTCGATCCTGGGCTGTTACACAGGAGTGAGTATTGCTGGGATCACTAACAGTGCTGCTGGCATGGAGGCGGTGCGGCCTGGGGAGCGGTCTCCCCCCACCCCACCCCCGCCTTCACTGTAAGCAGACAGACGTTCAAAAGTGAATGACAAGACAGAATAACTTCAGCAGCTTCCATTTTTATCTCACCTTTGCTTTTGTTTGCATCAGTGTAAGAGAATCCTGCAGCCTGGCCCGTTTTACGACCGAATAGTCCCCACAAGTTTGGGCCAACCTTGTGTTTTCCACATTTTTCAACAGTGTGGCACTGCGAACATTTCTGAACAAAAATCTTCTTTCCTTTCTCTACATCTCCCATAGTGACTCCGGTGGATGGACTTTGGAAAGAAAGAAAATATTAAGAAACAGAAAGTTGGCAGAATCAGAAGTAACTCATAAAAGTTATCAATGTACTTGTGTTCATATGGAGGTCTGTTCCGCTGAGTCCAGAAGCCCCAGCAGCCGCTAGCTAGACCCCCTTGTTTCAATCTCACCGCTCCCCAATCCATAAGAGGGGCATGTGACCCTAGATGCCATTCAGACTCCTCCTCCGTGCGCCATGTGTTACTATGGAGGAGGCTGAGTGATGTCTAGGGTCACATGCCCCTCCATAGTCATCCAACCTATGAGGGGATGAAAGGGAGGAGCTAGTAGGCCTGGGGCTTCTGCATTCTGTCAATGTACATGACTAAAAGTTCATTAGTATGTTACTCAATGACATTTACAGAGCTTTTTTTTATATTAAAAGGGTATTCTAGTTGTAGGTTGTTTTTTAAAGTGAAAACTACTGGGACTCCCAGTGATCACTAGAATGGGGGGCCCAGGTCCTCCCCCCTATTTTACAGTTAAACACACAGGCTCCTATTTATGTAGTGTAGGGAGTAGAGAAGAAAAAGACGCCGATCAAGTGACGCAACCTCTTTTAGAGAATACGGGTCCCCTATTCTGAGGCCCAGCAGTCAGACCTTCACCGATCTAGCAGTTTTCACCCATCCAGTGAACGGGTGGAAATTTGGAAAAAAAGAGCCTATAACCGGATTACCCCTTTAAGTTTAAAGTAGCCAACCCCTTTAGCTACTAAGCACCAATCCTCTTTGGGCCTTAACGGGATTTTCCGGCACTTAAATGTTAATGACCTATCCCGAGTATGGATCATCAATATCAGATAGATGAGGGTTCAACTCCCGGCACCCCCCCATTGATAATGGGGCTGCACTTAAGAAAGCAAGAAAATAGTGAGCAATATCGCCCCAAAATAGGGCATGTTGCAATTTTTCCCAGAAACGTCGTGCATGTTAATACACTCATTGCAAATAATGGGTTTTATTTCCATACGTCTCGCAATGCGCAAAACTTGCACCATAATATCACATGTGTAAATCCAGCCTAAGGCCTCGTGTCCACGGGCGGGTTTGCTTGGTGGAATCCGCGTAAAAAGATCTGCTAATCAAATCTGCCCCTAGGGATACATGGACGTCTGCAAACGCATTAAAGCATGTGGATTTGTTTTGTGGACCTTTTCGGTCCGGAAAACAAATCACAGCATGCTCTATTTTGCTGCAGATCCTGCATGGACGGCTTCCTTTGAAGTCAATGGAAGCCGTCCGATCCACAGTCCGTCTGCAATTCAACTGCGGATGGGACGCGGATAACGCAGGAAAGCAGGAGTTTAAAAAAAGGGAAATAAGGACTGCGCATGCGCGTGGCTGGACCTTCCGCACACATTTTTATTTTTCTGTCCATCTAGTTGTGCGAGGGATCTCTTTTTTGTGGGACGTCCTGTAGTTTCTATTCGTACCATTGTGGAGTACATGTGACTTTTTGGTCGCTTTTTATTACATTTTTTTCTTGGAAACGGGGTGACCAAACAAAACCGCAATTCTGTTGCGTTTCCCCCACCCTGACAACATTCACCACGCAGAATAAATAAATGCATTACTATGATAGATTAGAATTTTTCAGATGCAGCGATACAAAAAAAAAACCCACATACCATGCAATATCCTTACAACAGGACCCTATGGTCATCAAACGGTGACCTGTCCGTCCATTTGTGAGAGACTTACATGCTTTGCCTCTGATCACACGACGGTGACATCATCAACGGTCCTTCATCCCCAGTGAGGGAGTTACATGCTCCGCCTTTGATCACACGACGGTGACATCATCAACGGTCCTTCATCCCCAGTGAGGGAGTTACATGCTCCACCTCCGATCACATGACGGTGACATCATCACGGGTCCTGTACACGGCTGCTGTCTGGCTAGCTGTTTGTTAGTATTCCAAAGCAACAGAGGCCGCAGGGAGTTTGTAGTCCTCTCATAATCTGCACAAGGATGCAGGACCTTTGATGACATCACCATCATGTGATCAGGGGCGGAGCATGTAACTCCCTCACTGCAGATTAAGGACCTCTGATGATGGCACCATCATGTGATCAGGGGCGGAGCATGCAAGTCATTCACTTGGGATGAGCGTCATCGACATGCGATCAGGGACAAGCTTATAAATCATTCACTCGGGATGAGCATCACTGTCATGTGATCAGGGGGCGGAGCATGTAACTCCCCCACTGGCGATGAAGGACGTTTGATGACATCACCGTCATGTGATCAGCAGCAGAGCATGAGTGTCGTCATCAGAGGTCCTTCATCTCCAGTTCTGTGCTGCTTCTGATCCCCGTTGTATGGAATGAACAATATATGTACCAGAGCTGTGCGTGTGCGACGTGCGTGTACCAGAGCTGTGCGTGTGCGACGTGCGTGTACCAGAGCTGTGCGTGCGCGACGTGCGTGTACCAGAGCTGTGCGTGCGCGACGTGCGTGCACCAGAGCTGTGCGTGCGCGACGAGCGTGCACCAGAGCTGTGCGTGCGCGACGAGCGTGCACCAGAGCTGTGCGTGCGCGACGAGCGTGTACCAGAGCTGTGCCTGTGTGTGACGAGCGTGTACCAGAGCTGTGCACGTCTGAGCGCCACGTATTTGCGGAATGAACGTCCGCACATCTTGTGCGCACCGCAAAAAGATGCGCACTGATTAAAACGGCTAATTAGTCTAATGAGGTCCAGATGCGTTCCTCTTCCAGTGGAATCCTGCGTTTCAGGCGTCACTCAGCATATTGTGTGCACCCCCCCC
The DNA here is from genome assembly GCF_035609145.1 of Eleutherodactylus coqui. Lineage (NCBI taxonomy): Eukaryota > Metazoa > Chordata > Amphibia > Anura > Eleutherodactylidae > Eleutherodactylus > Eleutherodactylus coqui. The sequence continues at coordinate 69,232,655 of NC_089844.1, read as the reverse complement.
CCACATTGACTTCTATGGGGGCTTTGGCTGCGCAGGAAAATAGAGCATACAGTGTTTGTTTTGTGCAACTAAAAATTTTTTAATATACCCGCATGTGAAAGAACCCATGAAAGTCAATGGGTTATATCTCTGCATATTGCATAAGCAAATACACCCGCGTGAAAGGGGTGATAAGAGGTGGGGGGCTTACAGCCGGGACAAAAATGTGCAATAATAAAACCCTCTATCTGCCAGCTTGCATCTGATGCAGAATGCTACCAGATAAGATGGGCAGGTCACGTGACTACAGACTGATGACATCACAGGACTAGATTAGCGGCGGCTGCCTTGGAAACAGCAGAATAATAATTACATTTGTTTCTTATTTTTCTAGTAGTTTCTAGCAAAAATACCCCAAATCTAGTAATAATGCATCAGACAGTGTAGGCGTGCAACGTGGACCTATATCTATTGGGGCATATGTATCTATATATAGATATATACACACACACGTCGCGCCTGTCAGCCTCCTTTCCCAACCCCCGTCCACCAGCTCTTACCGGACTTTGGCCGCGCTCGCAGGTGACTTCTTTGGCTCTCACGACGTCCGCCCCCTCACGTGACACGGCGAAGCCGTCACAGAACCCGGCGCTTTCAACCAATCAGAGCGCACCGAAAAGCTTGGTGACGTCACTGCACTCATTTCGCCGGGCATCCTGCCCCGTGACACGAGGCCCCGCCAATGATATTAGGCTGCACTGTGGTTCCAGCGCAGTGATTGGTGGAGTCCCGGTAGTGGGCGGGGCTACGTTCAATGTTGCCTTATATAGTAATGGCGCGTCGCGAGGAGGATATAGACAGGGGCCTGTGTAGAACTACAAGTGCGAGCATGCTCCGTATATACAGGCAGGCATGTGTAACGGCTGCAGAAGAGCCGAATGCCGATACAGGGTGGCCACAAAAACCATAGGCCCACACCACACTCATGTACACTGACTAATAAAACAGATCTATCTGTTGCCCATAGCAACCAATCACAGCTTCCTTTTACCTCAGCAGGATGAGAAATAGCAGCCAATCACAGCACAGCTTTCATTTTACCTCAGCAGTGTAAGAAATGCAAGCTGCACTGTGATTGGTTGCTATAGGCAACAAGGACAGATTTGCCTACTTTTGACCGATCATCTACCTTGAATGTAGCCCACACAACGGTAGTACCCTGCGGCTCTGTGACCATATTGGAGCAGAAGAAATCCATAGCGGGATCCAGTCATGTTGTGGATTTTCAAATCCGCAGCACACTGTTGCTGCCATAGAAAAGTAGCAGATTTTCAACTGGTATTTCATTCATTGCCAAGGAAATCCGCTCCAATATCCGTAATGAGATCCCGCGCAGTTTCACACAACCGTGTTTGCGTATGTGATGACCCATTGTGCTAATTGTGTTCATTCTCTCACTTTTGCATCCATATTCCGCACACACTAAAAGAAAACACGCTCTATTTTAGTACATATTTGCGCTCCAGTGGCCCGTGCGATTTCGTGGGGAAAAGGACATACCGGGAACAAATTAGGCTAAGTAACCTTTTCACTCAGGGAGCGGCTGTGTCCTGCGCCACTGTGAGCAGCGCGAAACGTACGGTAAAGTGCAGATAGCACACAGTGCAAGAACGTTGCGCTATTGCACGTGTTTTGCGCATCTGCTTGTGGGTAGCCGCCCTAACTGGTGGATGCCTGCGCTGTCTACATACCCTGAGGCTACATTCACACGGGCGGATCGGACATGGATTTGGGGTAGATTTTGTGCACGGTAAACCTGCTTTCCAAACCTGCGGCTGCCGCTGCGCATTTGTTTTAGATTTTGCAACGGATTATTTGAGGATTTAGTAAAATATCGTTACAGATTTAGGCCGCTTTCACATGTTTCTTTAACAGCATTTAGTCCTCCGTTACTTCGGAGCGCCTCGCATCACCTTCAATTGGGCTGGCGCAGCATCACACGGCGTTTGAGGTGCGTGCGAGTCTGATGCTGATCCACTAAAACCAATAGGAAACACTGTGAGGATCTCCAGGCGCCTGAAGTGATGCGAGGCGGTTTTAACACAAAACGCCTCGCATCGGTGGGGACATCGCATGTCGGCGAGCGTGATACCGGGCCGAGTTTCACTGCCTGATATCGCACTCGCCCCCTTTGTGAAATTACCCTTGGACCAATGTCAACGGGCGGATTTGATTTGTGGAACCCGTATGGGATATCTGCAAATCAAGTCGTCCATAGGGGTGCATCTGGATGTCATTTTTCCCCGGTGTGCGGGTCGCACGCGTCGGAAGAAATTGCAGCATGCTCCATATTTTGCTGATCCCATTCGATCCGTGGCGCAGCCACGGCTGTCACTGTGGACATGCCGCGGATCCACGGGAAAGCAGGAGATCTAAAAAAAATTGCACTGCGCATGCGTCCAGCACGTCGGCCTGCGCCAGACGCATCTGCCATGCTGAAGAAAGAGGATCCGGCTGGCACGGAGGGGACCAGCGCTGGATGACAGTGATTTTCCGCTCGTGGACATCAGGCTGCGCTTTCCATAGTTATCCTGTGGAAAGCGTTCACTGCGTTACCCGCGTGCGGATTATCGGCGCAGATGACGCAGTGAAGTATCACCCGTGAACAGGAGGCTTTACTGGTGCTTCCAGCTTACTGTCTGGAGTGTATAGAGGAGAAAGTAGGAAAGAACAGGCGAAGCAACATCTAAGAGGTGTCTGTGGTCCGAATTACGTTCTTGACCCCATTAGGGCCGCCTCACATAGGCGTATTTGTGCGCAGAAGATTTACGGATGCAACAGGCAGAGAATAGAACGCATTGATTTCAATGGGTTTGTTCACATTTCCGTATTTAGTTCATGCATTTCAGTTGCGCCAAAATAAAACGCAGCACGCTCTACTGTTCTGTGCATTTGCGCTCCAAAGGTCCTTATTGAAGTCAACGGCGTGTGTGCGCAAATGCACAGAACACGCACACGATACGCAAGGAGATGCATAAAATACTGCGGAATTCCGCTGGAAACGTAACACATCTGGAACTCATTAGACGAATTAGCCATTTCAGGCGGCGCGTCTTTGTTTGCCGCGAACCAATGAACATGGTGGGAAAAGTACAGTAAAATACGCCAATACATGGGCAAAAAAACCTTGCTGAGTGCGCAACAAAGTTGGGCTAAAGTGCAAATAAGCATTCGCTCACGTGAAAGGGCTCTGACGCGGATGGTGCCCAGTTAGGCCGGCTTCACACGGGAGTAAGCGCAATTGTGTACGCTTTAGTGTAGCTTTTTTGCGCGTGTATCAACGTATTTTACTGTCCTTTTTCTGCCCACAAGGCACGCTCATTGGCACGCACCAAATAACCGCACTTAATGAAATGGCGAATTAGCTCCAGAGGTTTTCTTTTTCCAGCGGATTTCCGTAGTGTTTCACGCATCTCCTTGCGTATTCGGCGTGTATTTGAGCGCTGCCGTTGGCTTTTATAGGGATCTATGGTGTGTAAATGTGCGGACAGATGGAGCATGTTCTAAATGTGCGCAAAAAATACACGTGAACAAACGCATTGAAATCAACGGGTTCAATTCACTGCATATTGCGCCCCTGTGAAGAAGCCGTGAGGAGGTGCTGCCATACAGTAGCAGCCTGTTGTGGTGGGCCGAGAATACAGCTGGTCTGGGCGCCACTCCTCCGGGCTCCATAAGGGCTTATTCACACGTCCGTATATCGGCTGGGTTTACATGCCCGGCCCATATACGGTGCCCCTTTCTGCAGGGGGAGGAGGCGGGCAGGGAGCAGTGCAATGAGCTCCCGCCCCCTCTCCACTATTTGCAATGGGAGGGTGCAGGATGGGCGGAACTTAACTCCACCCACGTCCCACCTTTCCCATTGCAAACAGTGAAGAGGGGGCGGGAGCTCAGTGCACTGCTCCCTGCCCGCCTCCTCCCCCTGCATAAAGGGGCACCATATATCGGCTGGGCATGTAAACCCAGCTGATATACGGACGTGTGAATAAGCCCCCAGGCTGCTGTCGTTAATACCGCGGTATGAGGGAACAATATGGCTTGTTTCGCCACATATTCTACTTCATTTAGACTGAAAGAATTTGTGGATATTTATTAAAAACGCCAAAATTGGGAAAACTTTTAAAAAATTTGCCATTTTCTTCACATTTTTAGGCCACTTTCACACAGGACAAAATCTTGCGATTTTTCTCGCTACAAATCGCATGCATGTGAAGCCCACGCTTTCCATGGTTCCTTCACATGAGCAATGTTTTGTCGGTTACTATATTGCAAGAAAAAAAAATCGCGGCGTGCTCAATACAGCCGTGAATGGCGATGTTTTGTAGCCCGTGTTTCCCTATTGAGCCTTGTTTTATGTTGCAGTTCTCATGCGGTGCGATGCAACTTTTACACTTGGAAGTCCTATTGTTTGTCCCTAAAATAACCCCTAGCTGCATTAAAAAAAAAGAAAACAAAAAAATCCAAACATCACCTAACAGGCGCTGTCCGCTCCGCCGCACGTCTCTGCCGCAGCTTCGCCGCTTGTCTGTAGTTTTCAGCCAGCACTTCCCGATCAGGGGTTCAAAAACGCTTCCGCCTCCAGGAAGCGCTGGCTCTGATTGGTTCTCAAGCACCGCAGCTCAGCCAATCACTGCAGCGCTCAATGAACCAATCAGAGCCATCGCATTGAAAAGTGCACATAATACGCTAGGAAATGCGTGAAACACTGCGGAATTGCACAGGAAAAAGAACACATCTGGACCTCATTAATCTAATTAGCCATGTCAATCAGCGCATATTGTTTTGCTTTAAATACACATACGCCCGTGTGAATCTGGCCCAAAAGATGTGCCCACCGCTCCTGCCTACCACGTGCCCCTTCTTGCCGCAGGTGCTCCTTACATGCAACGCCACCTCCGACAACCAGAGGTCGCTGTTCCAGCAAAGTGAAGCCGAACCTAAGATAGACGCATCTAGAAGCCACACTGCGTCACCGGAAGAGGCGGAGTGAGTGCGTTGGTAACGGTTGGATAGCGGTTTGTTTGTTCTAGACATGGAGGAGAGCGGAGGTTTTCGCCCCTTGGCCGGTAATCTGGATGACCCCCCCAACAGCCGGGTGTTCCTGGTGGTTAGTAAGACGCAGACGGAGGACACGATTCGGGAGAAGTTCGCGGAGTTCGGAGACATCCAGGACATCTGGGTGGTGAAGGACAGACACACAAAGGAGTCAAAGGGCATCGCCTTCGTGAAGTATGCCAGGTCCTCACAGGCGTGCCGGGCGATGGAGGAGATGCACGGCCGCTGCCTCAGCGACAACACCAAGCCCATCAAGGTAGGAGGCCAGAGCGGGAGGCATATTTGCAGTTTACGCTTAGGTTAAGCAGCGCTGCTGATTAGAGCCACCTGATTGGCTCTTCGGCACCACGTTACTACACAGCGTGCACGCGCATTGCCTTCAGCAGCCGTGCACTACACACTACAGTTAAGCAGCATGGGTTAGGTTTACGGTTAGGTTTAGGGTTACCTAAACCCAACCCTAACCCTAAACACTAAAACTAACCCTAAACGTAACCCTAAACCTAACTCCGTGCTGCTTAAGGCACTGGCGTCCCCTAGCTGAGCAGGGTCCAGAGGAGGCAGCAGAGCGGTGCAAGGCACTGGCGTCCCCTAGCTGAGCAGGGTCCAGAGGAGGCAGCAGAGCGGTGCAAGGCACTGGCGTCCCCTAGCTGAGCAGGGTCCAGAGGAGGCAGCAGAGCGGTACAAGGCACTGGCGTCCCCTAGCTGAGCAGGGTCCAGAGGAGGCAGCAGAGCGGTACAAGGCACTGGCGTCCCCTAGCTGAGCAGGGTCCAGAGGAGGCAGCAGAGCGGTGCAAGGCACTGGCGTCCCCTAGCTGAGCAGGGTCCAGAGGAGGCAGCAGAGCGGTGCAAGGCACTGGCGTCCCCTAGCTCAGCAGGGTCCGTAGGTGGCAGCAGAGCGGTGCAAGGCACTGGCGTCCCCTAGCTTGGCAGGGTCCAGAGGAGGCAGCAGAGCGGTGCAAGGCACTGGCGTCCCCTAGCTGAGCAGGGTCCAGAGGAGGCAGCAGAGCGGTGCAAGGCACTGGCGTCCCCTAGCTGAGCAGGGTCCAGAGGAGGCAGCAGAGCGGTGCAAGGCACTGGCGTCCCCTAGCTGAGCAGGGTCCAGAGGAGGCAGCAGAGCGGTGCAAGGCACTGGCGTCCCCTAGCTGAGCAGGGTCCAGAGGAGGCAGCAGAGCGGTACAAGGCACTGGCGTCCCCTAGCTGAGCAGGGTCCAGAGGAGGCAGCAGAGCGGTGCAAGGCACTGGCGTCCCCTAGCTGAGCAGGGTCCAGAGGAGGCAGCAGAGCGGTGCAAGGCACTGGCGTCCCCTAGCTGAGCAGGGTCCAGAGGAGGCAGCAGAGCGGTGCAAGGCACTGGCGTCCCCTAGCTGAGCAGGGTCCAGAGGAGGCAGCAGAGCGGTGCAAGGCACTGGCGTCCCCTAGCTGAGCAGGGTCCAGAGGAGGCAGCAGAGCGGTGCAAGGCACTGGCGTCCCCTAGCTGAGCAGGGTCCAGAGGAGGCAGCAGAGCGGTGCAAGGCACTGGCGTCCCCTAGCTGAGCAGGGTCCAGAGGAGGCAGCAGAGCGGTGCAAGGCACTGGCGTCCCCTAGCTGAGCAGGGTCCAGAGGAGGCAGGCAGCAGAGCGGTGCAAGGCACTGGCGTCCCCTAGCTGAGCAGGGTCCAGAGGAGGCAGGCAGCAGAGCGGTGCAAGGCACTGGCGTCCCCTAGCTGAGCAGGGTCCAGAGGAGGCAGGCAGCAGAGCGGTGCAAGGCACTGGCGTCCCCTAGCTGAGCAGGGCCCAGAGGAGGCAGGCAGCAGAGCGGTGCAAGGCACTGGCGTCCCCTAGCTGAGCAGGGCCCAGAGGAGGCAGGCAGCAGAGCGGTGCAAGGCACTGGCGTCCCCTAGCTGAGCAGGGCCCAGAGGAGGCAGGCAGCAGAGCGGTGCAAGGCACTGGCGTCCCCTAGCTGAGCAGGGCCCAGAGGAGGCAGGCAGCAGAGCGGTGCAAGGCACTGGCGTCCCCTAGCTGAGCAGGGCCCAGAGGAGGCAGGCAGCAGAGCGGTGCAAGGCACTGGCGTCCCCTAGCTGAGCAGGGCCCAGAGGAGGCAGGCAGCAGAGCGGTGCAAGGCACTGGCGTCCCCTAGCTGAGCAGGGCCCAGAGGAGGCAGGCAGCAGAGCGGTGCAAGGCACTGGCGTCCCCTAGCTGAGCAGGGCCCAGAGGAGGCAGGCAGCAGAGCGGTGCAAGGCACTGGCGTCCCCTAGCTGAGCAGGGCCCAGAGGAGGCAGGCAGCAGAGCGGTGCAAGGCACTGGCGTCCCCTAGCTGAGCAGGGCCCAGAGGAGGCAGGCAGCAGAGCGGTGCAAGGCACTGGCGTCCCCTAGCTGAGCAGGGCCCAGAGGAGGCAGGCAGCAGAGCGGTGCAAGGCACTGGCGTCCCCTAGCTGAGCAGGGCCCAGAGGAGGCAGGCAGCAGAGCGGTGCAAGGCACTGGCGTCCCCTAGCTGAGCAGGGCCCAGAGGAGGCAGGCAGCAGAGCGGTGCAAGGCACTGGCGTCCCCTAGCTGAGCAGGGCCCAGAGGAGGCAGGCAGCAGAGCGGTGCAAGGCACTGGCGTCCCCTAGCTGAGCAGGGCCCAGAGGAGGCAGGCAGCAGAGCGGTGCAAGGCACTGGCGTCCCCTAGCTGAGCAGGGCCCAGAGGAGGCAGGCAGCAGAGCGGTGCAAGGCACTGGCGTCCCCTAGCTGAGCAGGGCCCAGAGGAGGCAGGCAGCAGAGCGGTGCAAGGCACTGGCGTCCCCTAGCTGAGCAGGGCCCAGAGGAGGCAGGCAGCAGAGCGGTGCAAGGCACTGGCGTCCCCTAGCTGAGCAGGGCCCAGAGGAGGCAGGCAGCAGAGCGGTGCAAGGCACTGGCGTCCCCTAGCTGAGCAGGGCCCAGAGGAGGCAGGCAGCAGAGCGGTGCAAGGCACTGGCGTCCCCTAGCTGAGCAGGGCCCACCGCAACTAGGGCCTGCTCATCAGAGCAGCAGCGCCAGTAGCCAATCCACATCTGGGGGCATTACATCATCCCTGTCACTGATCCAGCCCAACCCATGTCTCCACCCCTAGTTCCGGTGGAGCAAAGGTGCACCAGTACCGAGCTGCCTTTGGCCTCAATGACTGCAGTAACCCTCCTAGGCTGCTTTCCACCAAATTCCAATAGCTGTGTGAAGGGATTTGCCTCCATTCCTTGAGGAGAGCTTCAGGTAGGGATGTAGGGAATGACGGGCATGTTGGGCGCGCATGGATACGGTGTTCTGGTTCGTTCGTTCCAAAGATGCTCAATGGGATTGAGAACTGGACTTTGGGCTGGCCAATGAAGTTTCCAGAAAATTCTGCTACTCTAAACTTTGTGCCATATGACATGTTGGTAGAGGCACAGAGCTGTACCAAAGTATTGTCACTGGGTAGGTAATGCCACATTGTCCGGAATGTCTCTGTACCTGTTGGCATTGAGGGTGGTCTCCACTATAAGTAACAACTCCAGTCTTTCCCAGAAGAAACCTTCTCACACCAGAACCCCCCCCCCCCCCACACACACACACACACACACACACACACACACCAAAGAACAGGAAGCCGGTGCGTGAGATACGTGGTTAGCCGTACGCGATTAAAGCGCGGTGATATGCAGCTCTACGCACCGGTAAAACGGTTATTTTTATTTCCCATCATTTTAACATACAGTCTGGAGACTGCAGTGTTCATGTTCTCTATAATCCTGCTACCTACACCCACCAGTAGAGGGAGCTCACTGCATCTTGTTATTCGGTGACCCCAATAATAACTTAGTATACAGTAAGCTCCCTGTATTGGCCGCTGCTGGCCGCCAGAATGTTATCTTTTACAGCTATGCCTGTATATGAGTTTTTGGCCATTTTTCTAATTAAATGCATGTATTTTAGGTGTTTATTGCTCAGTCACGAGGATCCACAAGCCACAAAGAGGTGGAGGATGAAGAGCTGACGAGGATCTTCGTCATGATCCCTAAATCCTATACAGAAGAAGATGTGAAGGACAAGTTTAAGGTACAAGTCACTCTGCTGCAACTACTTGCTGTTCACCAACTCCTGATCGGGGGTTCACAGCACAAATGGCAGCAACTGGCAGACAACAGGTGCCGCTTAGTGGAGTCTGGATTCTGTCAATGGACAGACTGGTGAAGACCCCTGTAATAATGGCTTCACGTAAATTCAGCGTTTACTGGAAAAACAGCCCGGCAACAATGCCATCTTGTCACAGTGAGCGCTGACCTGGTGCCAGTTAGACCGGCACCCAGGAACCCCCAGCAATAAATATGAAGCAGCGCTGTACTGGCTGCAGCAGCTCTATAGTCACTGATTACAGAAATCACAATGGCAGGAGCGTTATGATCCCGCCAGATCTGCAGAGTGAAAGGTGGACCGTCCGCATGCAGTTGGAGGTACGTAATAATCAAGTCATAGCCATTAATAGTATTAGTAACCCTTTGGCACAGAACACTATGCATGTATGGCACTGGCCAAATGTAGTTAGTGCGACACAGCGTGGATACAGGACACAGGAGTTAACCCCACGCTACCTGTGTCAGCTGTATTTTACGGCAGACACTATGCTGCGGCTATCGCTTTCGGGGAGGACGCTGTACTTTGCAATTAATGGGTGATTTATCCTGCAGGGTGACCGGTGTGAAAGAAATACGTTGAAGGGGTTTTCTCATGACAATTAATTTCTCACCTATTCAGTCTAAACGTATAATTGCTGGCGATCTGACTACTGGGACCCCTATGGGTCACAAGAACGGTGCAACCGAAATTGTGTAGTCAGTAGTGTGGCTGCGTGACAACTGCTCCATTCACTTCTATGGGTGTGCTATAGACAGTGATCACACATGCTCACCAAATCTGAGGTTCGGGGTGCATCGTTCTGTGATCCCAGTGGTTGGACCACCTGTGATCATATATTTACCACCTATCTTGACAGGGGGCAGATTGGCAGGAAACTCCTGCAGTGGCTATGTGCGGTTTATCATTCACGTGACCCCTCGATGGTCATGTGGTGTTTGTGGACAGATGATCACCAGTGATGGGCTGAATGGTGGCAGTGGACTGTGGTGGGAGCTCATGTTTAAGGCCGCCTGTATACGGCCAGGTTGGATGCAGCGGGATGCGAACCCGTGCCCCTGCACAGCCCTGCGGCTCACCTGCTCCCGTCTAGTGACGTCTCTGGGTGGGCCAAAATAGAACATGCTGCGTTTTGTTTTCATGCGGACAAATCGTGTCCGTCTGCATAGGATTACATAATCTAATGCAATCCTATGGCAGTGGGCATGGGTGAAAATTCAGTGGGAAATCCCGCCGTGGGATTTCCGCCAGTGTGCAGGGGGCCCAAAGGGAACATATCACTAACTAGGAGCACTATAAACTTGATTATGATGCGCATATGGCAGGTTCAAAGATGTCCAGGGACGTTTCCTGAGCGGCCAGCGGACTCATCTCTGTGGTTTGCATGCACACGCATTATTCTCTGTGGGAGTGGGCAGAGATGGGTCCGCTGGTTCTGACTTCCACAGATGACATCACTGCCAGGTGAGTATAAAACTGCATCCTCACAACCTGAGCTATGAGCATTATAGCAGTTTCTGGTGATCATAGATTGTGACAGGTTCGCTTTAAGAGTTGAGAAATACAATTTTTTTTTTTTTGCTAAATTAATAGAAGCAGGAAAGGGGAATCCCTGCAGCCAAACGGCTCCGTCTCTGATTGAAACCAAACAGCGCTGGGCGGACCACATTGACTATCGTGTCATCCAGCCGCTTTCCGCTCGGCTGCCCAGGCTGAAAGCAAAAGTGCTGTATGCGGCACTTCTTCTACCGGTATTTTCAACCGCATCTCCTACGAAACCAACGGCTAGAGGTTTCAACGCAGATGTGAAACCACCCTTAACTGGGTTTAGGATCCAAAAAGCGTTTTGTGGTGTGTACGTATTTAGAGGGCATTCGGGGTTATGCAGAGTGCAGCCTTCTGTGGACTAGGCACTATGTGCGGTGGTTGTACCAGATGCTGTGATAATGGGATTATACCAGGGTAGCAGAATATATTATCCTGCGCTTTTAAAGGGGTTGTCCCGCAAAAGCAAGTAAAGTTAAACACTTCTGTATGGCCATATAAATGCACTTTGTAATATACATCGTGCATTAAATATTGGCCCTACAGGGGGTTCTCACCCCCCCCCCCTTCCCCTGTGTTGGCGTCTCCCTGGCGCCGACCAAATCCTTCTCCTTGATTAGATGCGCTTGCGTAGTCTGCCCTCTTCTGTCCTGTTGAATGGGTCCGCTCCAGCGTGCTTGCGCCGCACAGCTGGTCTGCGCATGCGCAGACTACCTGTGCGGCGCGAGCACGCTGGAGTGGCCCCATTCAACGGGACAGAAGAGGGCAGACTGCGCAAGCGCGTCTCTTCAAGAAGAAGGATTTGGTCGGCGCCAGGGAGACGGGGACGCCAACACGGGGGGGGGGGGGGGGGGGGGGCCTGTAGGTAAGTGTATAACTTCTGTATGGCCAATATTTAATGCACGATGTATATTACAAAGTGCATTAATATGGCCATACAGAAGTGTATAACCCCACTTGCTTTTGCAGGACAACCCCTTTTAAGAATGATCAGTTGACCTAATGTGTCTAGATAAATCTGTGTTGTCTCAAGTTCAAATGTTTTTCCCTCTTTCACCAGGAATATGGCGAAGTAGAATACTGCTCAATTATTAAGAATAAAACCACGGGGGAAAGTAAGGGCCTGGCCTACGTGCGCTTCCAAAAGCCTTCCCATGCTGCCATGGCAATCGAAAATTGTGACAGAAGTAAGTGCATGTTTGGGGTGCTCTGGATTTCTGCCACTCACAGCAAAATACTTAATTGGAAAACCACTACAGTTATTGTATAATTGAATGCTTCTGCCGCTTTCTGATTTATGGCCCATTTACACGTAACAATTATCGCTCAAAATTCGTTAAACGAACAAATTTGAGCGCTAGTCATTCAGTGTAAACCTGAAAAAAAATCGCTGACTATTCGTTCGATTGTTTATTACTGTCTTTTAGTCAGCAAAAAAAACCAATTTCTGGATTGCTGACTTCTCACAGAAGGGGAAGCGCTGAGCAAGAACCCAGCAATGTCTTTCTGTCTAAACGCTCAGCACGAGCGCTGATGACCTTAATGGTGACATCAGTGCTTGTGCAGTCGTTTAACAGACTGTCGGCCTGTGTAAGGGGGCCTTTACTTTCTCTTTTAGTTCCTTACCATTTTTCTTTTAAAGGCAGTAGATAAAAGCATGCATGTATAGTATCCAATAGCTGAAAGCCAGGGACACATAGTCCTGCTTGCACGTGACAAGTGGATACAATTCTAGACAATCCTCTGTGAGCGGCATACATCAGCCACATAACCGTGCTAACCGTATGTGCTCGTCACGTGTAGGGCCTCTCCATATGCTGAGCAAGAGAGGCCACGCATAAAGGGATGGCCATAAATGGCAGAGATTCTCCTGTGGAATGCACAACAATCTCACGCGTTACGTAAGGATTGTTCAGTAGATTTGCTGTGGAGTTGACCCTCCTTGAAAGAGATTCATTTTGGGTTGATATGCTGTGGATTTAGAATGGTCACTGCAGGTTAATTCTGGCTGCAGACACTTTGTGGATTCTTTCTGTAGCATGAGGTTTGGTAAAATCTCATCCCCTTTGCTACAATTGTAAACACTGTAGCTCTTCTTTTTTTTTTTTTTTTTTTTCCTGCTGAAAATCCTGAGGGCTTACCCCCCACGTGGCCGAAACTTGATGGTATGTTTACACAGTAAATATTTGCAGTGATTTTGATGTAGAATCCACATGGATTTTGCATCAAATCTGCATCACCAAAGTGCCCTATTGCTGTTAGTTTGAATCTGCGCTATAGTCTGGGGTGCAGATTTTTTTCCACATGTGTATTTAAAATCATTGTGCAGAAATTGGAGACAGTTTCATGGTGTAGAGGGACAAATCTACAGCAGAAATGCGTGTCTTCGTTGGCACTTTTTACTGCAGTTTTAGAAGTTTATGTCTCTTTTAGACGGGCCGAGAGTTGTCTAAACGACTGCATGAGCGCTGTCGTCACCGTGAAGGTCATTAGCACTCGTGTAGAGCGTTTACACTGACAGACTTCACAGCTGGATCGCGGGCTTCTCGCTCAGCTCTTCACCTTCTCTGTGAAGCGGGGAGCGTTTACACACAGCGAGAATCCCACAATCCAACGAGGTTTATTTTCGTATGCTGACTGAAAGCGATAACTAGTAGTAAACTATTTCTTTTTGCATTTACACGGGACGACTATCGCTCATTTGAATGAAATCTGTGCAGAGCGATCTGACTTTGATTCCATCATGTGAACATACCCTATCGTAATCAGGCTTTGATTCCTGATCACCTAGCAGAGAGGCAAAAGGGTCATTTGCCTGTCTATAGGTCCATTTTTAAACCTCAATATCTAGTGTGTTTTTGTAGCTTTAGTACACGTGATTGTACAATACAAAGTGAAATTCAAAAATGAACCTTTTTTTTAGGTTACAAAGCAATCCTGGCAGAACCCAGAAACAAAGGTGCATCATTTGAGCCTTCCGATTACCACAGCAGCTCATCTCGTCAGCCAGAGGCCTTGCTGCATGAACCTCCTGCTCCCTTGTACCCTTACGGTTAGTGTGTCGTATTAATTGTGTAAATAATGGTGGTTAATGAGGTTGTGCTAAGAAGACAACTCCTGTTTATATGTGAGACCTAAAGTGGGGTCCCCAGCTCGGGACCCACCTCCTCTATGACCAAGAACAGAGATCCAGTTTGTAAAAGGGGCTCCCGTTCGGTCAGACTGCGCGCTGTCCACGCATTACAGGGTGGACCGTCATCTGAATGGCCGTCCTGTAATGCTACATTTCCCTTCAGCGGTTGCCTAGAATGGGCACTGTGCAATGCTTAGAGGGTCCTGTTGTAAGGACTGCACCTGTCCATGTGCCCTACTTGGGCACAGCATGGAGGATGCGATTTTTTTTCCCCTTGCTCAAGATTCTCTAGTATGAGTTAGAATAAGGGAAAGCAACACTCAGCAAGAAGTGGTAAATCGTCCAGTAGAGGCAGCGGCATTTATGGCTGTTCTTGTCCAGAATGGCAGAGCTGCTGGGTCTTAGCAGTTGCAGATTAGCTCTGACAGTGACTAATGTCACAACAGGTGGCTTTTTTGCCCTGTAAGGGTGCGTTTGCACATCGCTGGTTTGTTGCAGGGTTTTTTTTTCACAGATTTTAATGCTGATCTGCGCACACTTCACCCTTAAATTTGCTAATTTAAAGTGCAATGGTCATCTAAATTTTTTTTTTTTTTTTTTTAATATGAAAGAAAGAAGGGGGAAAAAAAGCATTTTATCAATATATTCAATTAACCAATTCCAGGTACTTTTAATAGAAATTCCCACTTTCCACAAATCCAGCAAGGGAGGACCCATTCCCCTGACTGAGCTTTGTACTGTGATGCTCCATGCTATTTTAATGAATTCCCGTAGAGTGTGTGTGCGTAAAAGCATTCATAACGCCGGTTTTACACCTGCGTCGAACTTCCCTCCAAATTCTGGGCGGGAATCTGACAGACCCCATTATAGTCAATGGAGCCCGACTGGTGCGCTTCAATTCCATCCAGAGATAAAACCGTTTGGCCGTGGGGATTCCTCTTTCCTGCTCTCTGAACAGAGCAGGAAAGAGGAATCCCCAATGCAAGTGTGAAACCACCCTAATCCATCCAAAAATACTGACTGTCTGTCTTTTTATCTCCTTTAAGAACAATATGACTATTCCCTTTATGACAAGGCTTCTGATGCAAGAAACCAGGAAAATGTGTCCAAACGCTTGACAGTGGTGTCCCGAGTACCCCTGGTCCAGGATCAGCTCTACAATCTATTCGATCTTATTCCAGGCCTTGAGTATTGTGACATCCAGCGGGATATGTATTCAGCATTCTGTAAGTTGTTTTTTGTTGTCAATCACTTTTATCCTTTTAGCCTCATGTTAAGTTCTTAGTTGTTAATGCAGTCCAGCTTTGGCTGGTTGTAACTAAAGCTATGAATTAATAATCATAGCTTTTTTTGAAGTCTCCAGTTGGCATAACTATATAGATCACAGGCATCACTACTGCAACCAGACCACTACATGCCAATGTCGCTATGTTCATGCTTGGGGACCATTAGGCCCTGCGCTGCACTGCTACCTGAATTTGCTAGTGGACAGCATTATTTTCTAGGCATGGTAAATATCTTGGTAGACCACAAGATATTGAATTATCCATACCGCACCCCTTCCATTGGATTGGGATTATAAAACGTACCTCGTTGGATCACCAGGGATTGCGACTGTCAAATGAGCCATCAAATAAAAGAAAAGCTGACTAACTTTGATTCCTGGAATTCTCAGCCAATTGTACCACTAGTCATTCTGCATCAGACACTGACTTGTATCACTGACCACCGGGGGATCGGACGATGACTGTGCCTCGACCAGGAACCGAATACTGACTGCACATACCACTATTGACTGTACAATTGAAGAACCAGGTTATGGATGGTAACTGTACTACTGACTATACTGCTGACTACCACAGACCAGATGAATTCAACCAATCACCTGATACGCAGCAGTGACTATACTGCTGACCATCACAGATAGGTTGCTGGCTGTACTGCTGACTACAAGGCACCATATACTGCATGGAATGGACAATGAGTGTTCTAATGTCCACAAGGCGCCGGTACGCCCACTCTACCACTCACCACCAGGGAACATATAATCGCTGATCACTGCGTAACAAAGGCCGATTAAACGAATGACCACCTGGGACTAAATCATTTTTATTTTTACTACTGACCTCCGGGTAGTGGACGCTGACGGGACCAGATGCTGACTGTACCACTAATCACCGAGCACCAGATGCTTAATGTTCCATTTACCACCAGGAACCAGATGCATAATGTGCCACTAACCACCAGGAAATGAACGCTAGCTGACCACATGCAGATATGTGCCATTGCCACATGGGTAAGTACGCTGCAACGGAGTTGTTTAAGGCTTTGACACTTCTGATTATGTCCTCATGCCATTGAAATCCATCTCGATGTACTGCATAAAAGCATCATGTGGCACTATGGGTGTTGCAGCCTTGGAGCAGTTCAGTCAAAGTTTCAGTGTGTGAAAATACAATGTGCTGAGGTATGTTTATAATCGCTTAATAATGCACTAAAGTGTTACCTGAGTAGGTCTTTCTTCATTGAAAGCGTATGATGGACATGCAAATGGAAGACCACCGGCTTTTTTTGTTGGTTTATTGACATTGTGTCTTTCTTTGTGCAGCTCATGCTGTGGTGCAATACCAGAATATCTCATCTGCAATTTATGCCAAGTTCAAGCTGCATGGTTTTGAATATCCTCCGGGAAATCGGCTTGGTGTCACTTACCTAAGTGATGGAGGTGATGGCACAGAGTGAGTACATCAACGAAACTTTCCAAATTTTTCCCTAGAATGCAAATTGCCACAGTGAGGTGCATATCGTACCCAATGGGGCTTAATCACAAGGACCCTTTTACAGGGGACCGTTATCGGTTGTTCAGGCCCCTGCAGGGTTTTGAACAATCGTCCCGTGTAAAAGCATGCAGAAACCGAATGACTGGATGAGAATTGTCCAGTCACTCAGTTTCAAGCATGCTTAAAATTTGAACGACACATCGTTCGGTGTGTACAGCCGCCAATCAGGACTGAACGGCCGCTGCTTACAGTGAATGGAGAGGGGCGGGTGAGAGCGTGGAGAGAACTTTCCTCCAGCTGCCTCCCTGCAGGCCGTGCTGTGAGCGATCCAGTGATACTCGCTCCTGTATAACAGCACAGGAGAGAGTATACATGGAGACTAGTGTCGGGCATCATGCTTGAATACAAGATGTGATATGGGGGACAATAGAGGCTGTAGTACCCTGTTGTGTGGCTTCTAGCTTGGATACAAGATGTGATACAGGCGGGCATGGAGGCTCTAGTACCCTGTTGTACCGCCTCTAGCTTGGATTCAAGATGTGATATAGTGGGGCATGGAGGTTCTAGTACCCTGTTGGGCTGCCTCTAGCTTGGATACAAGATGTGATACGGACTTGCATGGAGGCTTTAGTACCCTGTTGTGCCGCTTCTAGCTTGGATATGGGTGGGCATGGCAGCTCTAGTACCCTGTTGTATCCAAGCTAGAGGCAGCCCAACAGGGTACTAGAGTCTCCATGCCTGCCTGTATCACATCTTGTAACCAAGCTAGAGGCGGTACAGCAGGGTACTAGAGCCTCCATGCCCGCATCACATCTTGTACTGCCTCTAGCTTGAATACAAGATGTGATGCGGGCATGGAGGCTCTAGTACCCTGCTGTACCGCCTCTAGCTTGGTTACAAGATGTGATACAGGCAAGCATGGAGACTCTGGTACCTTGTTGGGCTGCCTCTAGCTTGGATACAAGATGTGATACGGGCAGGCATGGCGGCTCTAGTACCCTGTTGTACCGCCTCTAGCTTGGATACAAAATGTGATGTGGGCATGGAGGCTCTAGTACCCTGTTGTACCGCCTCTACCTTGGATGCAAGATGTGTTACAGGCGGGCATGGAGACTCTAGTACCCTGTTGGGCTGCCTCTAGCATGGAGGTATACAGGTTCTGTATGGTATCCTGCTGCATATCTGTCCAGTACATGTAATGGGCGCTTTAAGACCAAATGTCCTATAGCCAGGCACCTGACAATGGTTCTGATACACGGGGGGCCTTTAATGATGGCGCCATTTGTCTCTGAATAGTGGACAACAAAACTGTTGGATCTGCTCGTATTTGACAGACTATCCTCTCTACAGGCTACTTGAGTTGAGTGTTCTTAGAGAGAACACAAGACGAACAGGCTATCTCTCCAATTTATCGCTCTCTACGTTGAATGCTGTTGTGGTCCTGTAGCACTTTGCTTATTTTCATTCCTCCCTTTCTATCCACAGAGTTGGGGACAAAGTGTTGGATTGGTGGGGTCTGACCCTTAGGCCCCTCACCGTTCATTATCACAGATGTTCCTTGGCTTCCATATGACTGGGTGATGGTTTGCACCCCATTCAGCTCCTACATGACTGCTGGAGATTGCAGAGAGCTATACTCCACTAATCTTTGACAACCCCATAGATATGAATGGAGCAGGAGTGTGCATGTTCAAATGCAGCTTCATTTATACGGAATACATAGGACTCTCATTTTTGAGATTGGTGGCGGTCCTAGCAGTTGGACCCCACCATTCAGACACTTATCCCCTTTCCTGTGAATAGGGGATTAGGTTATCCCATTTTTCTTAGTTTTTCTGCGGGAAGCAGACAGCTCTATTCATTGTGCAGCTGCCGGGGCCAGTACTGCAGGCCGAGTCCCATTTACTTGAATAGAACTAAGCTTGTAGTACCATTCAAGGCCACTGCAGAATGTACAACCCTGTCTGCTTCCTGTAGCGAAACTGCTAAAATGGAACAACCCCTTTTAAATAACCGATACATTTGCTGCCTAGTGCCACCACTAGAGGGAGCTTCATTATAAAATGGTGTGTAATCGGATCTCCTAGTGGTGGCTGCAGGCAGCCAGAATCTTATCTCTGCATCAATAAGACATGTTTCAATTCTAACAGTTTTTTTTCTCATTTTTATTTTCCTAGACTTCTTAAAAAAATGGCCTCCAACATGGTGGCAGCTCAGGTAAATTCAATAGTTTGGGGTCCTCAGGTTTCACAACAATACGCACCCACAGGGCCTGTAAGTATTTTTATCCATGTTTCTTTAGATATCGTAAAGCCTTTACTGTCCGCCTAACCTTGTCGTAATAATATTCTTCACTCGCATTGACCTTCTACATCTTAAGTGCTTTTACACGGAACGACTATCGTTCAACAAAATTGCTGGATCATTCTAATTCGAGCGCTAATCGTTCAGTGCGAACACGGCCGACGATTGAATAACTACTTGTTTTCTTATCGTTCACTTCATGCAGGCATGAAAATCATCGTTTGCTAATCGTTTGGTTTAAACGCCGATCATTCAGTCGTCATTCACCGCTGCAGCGAGCTGAACGATCCTGTAGAAAAATAGAAAAATGTTTAACTTTGTGTTTAAACTGAACGAACGATGACCTAGTTGGCGCCGGTGAATGATTATCGCTACGTGTAAAAGTACCTTTAGTTTTCTGGTGGTGTTAGCTGCACATTAACTTTTCGACTTGTCGTTTTTCTAAGTTGTCATTTATTTAAACTAGTTACAGCAGTGCGGTAATTGCAGTATATAACATCCTAGTGGCATTGCCATAATGACAGTATACACATCCTAGCACTGTCATGACTATTATACACCACACTGCATTTCTTGCTGACAGACTGTGTATTGACTTGGTAAAGCTGAGCTCGGGTACAGAGTTATCATCCGCATGATCATTTATGGAAGCGTTAAATTCTACAATACTTGAATTGCCTTGACTTTTTTTTTTTTCTTCCTTCTTAATAGCCAACACTTAATATATTTTATGAGTTTGGCACAATGACACATGGCACATTCAGTTTTAGTGAAACCCATCAGCCGTGGTCATTGGTGGGGCAGAAGGGTTTGTTCTAGATCTCTCAGGGCAAAGACCCCCACTAATGAATGACCTTTTCGGACATCTCAATGACCTGTCACAAAGTGACCCTTTTTTTTTTTTTTTATTGCCATATCATGAAAAGTTACGATTTCTGAAATACTTTTTCTATTCATAATCTGCAAGATCAGTACTTGCCGTCAAGGAGGAAAAAATGTTCTTTTCCATACAGCTGCTTAAAAGCCGTAGTGCGCTAGTCCTGCTATAGGTGATTAGATCTAGTGGCTTAATAGACACAGCAGTATGAATGAGATTGGCTCCATTTGGAGGTAATGATCTCCGTACACGGGACAAGCTGTCAGGCAAACAATGCCTGACACTCGTCCCAGTGATGCTCGCTTCTGCGCTGTTACACAGGAGTGAGTATCGCTGGCATCACTCACAGCGCTGTCAGAATGGAGGCGGAGCAGCCGGGGAGCGCTCTCCTCCACAGCCTGATTGGGCAAACAAACATTCTTATGACTTCTAAGCCCCTGTACAAAGGCCTTCATACCTACAAACATTAAAGGAGTTGTCTGGGACTTTGGACATATTTTCTGTTAATGCCCTATCTTTAGAATAGATGATCGGCGGGGGTCTGCCAGTCATGTGATTCCCAGTGCCGCTGTCAATGTGGTCAGCACTAGAGGCAGGTAGCACTGATAACATTGCAGCAGCCCAGTTTGGTACTGCAGGCTCCTATTGCATTCCATGGGAGCTCTGTCCACAGTAACCTGGGCCGCTGTACTACGGTCAGCATAGTCCGCTGTTTGCGGCACCACAAACTTGCTGATCAGCAGGGATACTGAGCGGCGGATTCTCTATTGATGATCTAGCCATAAAATAGTGCTGGGATGTTTCATCTGGTGGTTTAGGCCAGCTCTGAAAATATTCGTCACCAGTACTACAGTATATATAGTGCAGTGGGCCATGATATGATTGATCTGTGGAGATCATTTGTCTTCATCCGGTGTCATTATGCCCAATATGAACTCAAATGTGTGCAGCTGCATCTGCAAAATTAAGTTGACCAGCTGATTGCTCTTTCAGCGGTCGCTCTACCACTAACTTCTATCTAATGTGTTTGGCCATCTTTAAGGTGTTTATATCCAATTTTGCATTGAGACAATGTCGTCCTGCACTCTATTCTAATTTATTTCTTTGCAGTCAACTCTTGTCCTATTATAATCATCGGCTACTTCTTCTTTGCCCTGTCAAATATTTTAATGTCACCGCGTACCTGCAAAAAATGTTCAGTACGGACAGCGTGACCTTTAAGGAGATTATTCTATTCTGTGAGCTGTCTGCTCTAGAAAGGAAAATAACAGCACTCGGCTGGGCGGAACACGGCGCTCTGGTTGTCATGAACTCTTTGTCCCCAACAATCGTGTGCCTGCAATATACAAATGTAATGTTTTAGCCTGAGTAGTCTTAATACCTTGTGAATGCTTTACACATATGAATGGACCTGTGGTGCATATATGTAACCATCACTCCATCCATTCTGGGACACTGGCGCCCCCCCTTCCCTCCATTCTCATGACTAGTGGGGGTCACAGCCAATCTTTTTGTGGGGTAGCCCTCTTAAGGTTTATTATGATTTAGAATATGCATGGGTTTTTGCAGATCAGAATTGATCACCTTCAGTTTTTGATAGATGAGCACCCAAACTCATTTAGTTTCTTCCCAGCAAAGCTCTGTGTTCACAGATAACATTCAATGGGGAGACTGATGGGCTCGCTAATGAATATTTGTAGTGTGGAAGCTGTGATTTCCATATCTTTATGGATTACTGCAAAGAAATAAGCCAGCTTGTGTAGATCTGGTTTAGAAGTGGTTGCAAAAGTGGAGAAAACCTAAGGTTAACTAGTATAACCAGCCAACCTGCAGTGCTGATAGGGGGGCAAGTTATCTCCAGGGTTAAATTGTTTGCAGCAGACTTTGAGTTTCTTCATTTCTCTGTGTGACACGGCTGCTTAGCGTTTGAGTATTCTGTAGGGTTTTCATAGTGAATCTGTTTTGTCTGCAGGCCTATGATCGAGGGTATGCTTCCCCTGGTGCCTCTCAACTTCAGACAGACGCTAGCCTTCCAGCATACAAAAAGAAGGCCTCCGTCGATTCCCACTGCAAAGAGAGACTGTTCATTGTGTTCAACCCTCACACACTAAGCCTGGATGTCATGGAAGATGTCTTCTGGTATGGCTCTCTGCCCACAATAGTACCTCTTACTGACGCTTATGCAAGGATTATTCTACTATTTTCTTGCATCCATGCATTGTCGGCTCTTGTGCTTTCCTGCAGAATTGTGCAAAAATAACACTTTTGTTACTTTGTTGTAGTCGTTTTGGAAATCTGATAGAAGTTTACATTGTTCCGGGCAAAAACGTTGGCTACGCTAGATACTCTGAAGTGTTCAGCGCAAATGATGCCATAGCTGCTCTACATGGGAAGATGGTGAACGGCGTGAAGCTGAAAGTGATGCAGGCTGATTCTCCAAAAGACGAGTCCAACAAGAGACAAAGAACATACTGAATTGCTAAACGTCAGGTGAGTAGTAGATTGTCCATTCTGGGCTGTAACCTCTCGCTCCTTAGTAACTGGCTTGTGTCTCAGAATAAAATGTTCTATGCGGTAAAAGAGGCGATTTATTCTATTACGACTTCTACTAGTGCACAGGTCCAGTGGCCTAATTAGGAAGTGGAAGCCATATATATAGTGAAGGTATTGCTTGCTAGCATACATGTTACTGGGGGCAGGACACTTTATAGAAATTGTCCCCAGTGTTTTGAGATTGGAGATTCCCATCGGAAATGCTTACGACATGTCGGTTGGATGCTCCATAAATGTCTTCATGGGGGTTTAACAAGTTGGATGTTAACCAATGATCTTCCCTCATCAACGGTAGAGTATCTCCATTATACTGAATAGTAGAGTTACCAACTGCTGAGGAGATGCAGAACTTCAGATTACAGATTGTAGCCTCCTGTCTTTCTCAAATGTGGGGAGACTTGTATGGCATATCAAAAGTGTATGTCATAAATGTGTCTGATGGGGAGACCACTTTCAGTAACCATCTCATTGGGAAGGTTCTAGGCATTGCCAAGTCCTAGCAATGACACTAAGAAAATGCTGGTTCTTAGTCGTGATAATAAGACGCGGTCCTCCAGCTCCTTTGTATAAATGCCTTCATATGCCAACAGACATTTAGGTGAGTTGATTACATAGTTGGCATAAGTCATACTTGTGCAAATATTTGCAACGATCATCAATTTTCCACCTTCTATTTTTGTAGAAACTGGGCAAAGATGACGTAGGTTTTGGCAGAAGTCTATGGCAGCTATGAGCTAGCGTTTGGTACATTTTAGGCCGTCCATGCAACACAAACTGAAATCGGTGTATTAAAGGGGTTGTATCATTAAAAGAAGGGGAAAATGTAAAGGCTGGGCATGTGATAAAATTTTAAAAAAACGACCACATACTCACCCTGCTTCAGGCTCTTGGGGCACAGCTGAGCGGCTCCTGTCCCATCTCAAAGAGAGGATGGCCGCTGGAAGTCGGGTGACTGCTGCAGCCAATTGGAGACCCCAGTGTCACCCTCTGAGCTCCTGGCATCAGTGCTCACATCCTGGATGCTTTACTGTGGCTTCTGACTGCCAGCGGGCCTTCTAGTGGGCGCTGCTCAGCTGTGTCCCGGAGGCTGAAGGCAGGGGAGTATGCTGTATTGGTTTTTGTTTGTTTCTTTTTATCACATGTCCAGCCTTTAAAAAATGTTTTTCTTTTAATGACCCAACCCCTTTAAAGACGTTTTCCAGGGAAATACTTTTGATGACCTATCCTCAGGGTAGACCATTAGTAGTTGATCAAATGGGATTGTTGCTCATGACCCCAGTTAATCAGCTGATCGGGTGCCCCCTGGTAGCACTACAGTACACATGGCTACGGTGTCTAAGCTGCTGCTCTGACCCCTGTGTAGTGGCCAGCGCTTGTAACTGCAGGTATAACTCTCATATGCCTTATGTAGTGCCTGCAGTTACCCAGCCACTACATAGGGGTCAGAGCAGCAGCTTTTGCTCCAAAACCCAGTGTATAGCTGTAGTGACAGTGTGCACCCTTTCAGCTGATGGGCTGGGGTCTGATGCTTGGCACCTCGATCAGCAGTTTTTGACCTATGTACTTCTAATACCTTTGCATCTTATTCTTTTGGTTGCAAATTAAGACTGATGTATTAAACACCGGTCTTGAAAGGGTTGTATTAGATAAGTCTGATCGGTGGAGACTCGCTGCAGAGACCCCCACCAATCCTGAGAACCAGGGTCCTATGTCCCCCTCTGCTCATCACTGCAGAGGTGCTTCTCTCATCCGCTGTGATGTCAGATTGATGGCCACATACGTACAGCTGCCGCTCCGTTCCTTTCAATGGGGCTTATAGAAATATCCAAGCGCTTGTACTTGGCTGTCTCTGGCAATCCCATTGAAAATGGAGCAGCCTTGAGCATGCATGACCATTCAACCTCCTCATGGAGGGGGATGCATTAATAGGAGGCTAGGGGGCATGGGACCCACGTTCTTAAAAATCCCCTACCGATCAGACTTGTATCAAAATAAATTCTGGTCCAACCCCTTTTTAATTCTCCCCACCCGACTATTGTTTTTATGGTGGTGTTCTCAGGATCCGCAGCGAATGATATAAAATGAACACCTTGTGTATTAGGAGTGCAGAGCCCTTCGAGTTAGCGTTTTCTGTTAAGCCACATATACATAACGCTATAGAAACTCCCATTAAATGCGGAGTATTGTGTACGACATGGACTAGATTAATGGGCTGCTAATGTTACATCTGAGAGGGGAGAGCATCATGATCACAGGGCGAAACCCTGTGATTGTAGGTATCTTGTTAGCGGAGCTCTTAGCTCCCGTGCCGTCTTGGCGTGCGTTCAGCAGTTAATTCTCCTGCTTCCAGCTTGGCAGAATTATTTTACATTGCTGTCATTTGCTCCCGGGCACTAAACAATTACCAGCCAGCAATTTGTCGGGAAGCGTTTGATTGCCCGTAGTGTCACGTTCTAATTGTCACCATTGCATCCGAGTTAGTAGATTAACTATGTGGGAGTCCCTCGCCTAGGCGCATCCATTGGTGTCGCAGGTTGTTGGCTACCTACTGGCTCGGGTTTACAGGCCGTTCGTGTCCCCCCACCCTACTCCATGCAGAACCTTTTTAGTTTTTTAATTTTTTTTTTTTTTGTTGGCCTTACAGTCCAATTTAACCTCAGCAGACAGTTGTTGTAACTGCAGATTGCTCTCTGGTGGGTCACATGATTGACGCGATGGTGCCACGTTTTACACTGGGAGTAACCCAATGATGAATAGGCCTCATCTGTGCTGTGGAGCACATGTATATAGTTCAGTGCTGAACATCTTGTGTAAAGGTTTGTTTTCTCATGTTGTGAATACAATGTTATTAATTATCATCATTAAGGCTAATGTTCAGAGCTGCCATGACTAATGTATTCACTACCTGCGCTTCATCATTGGATTACGCCGGTGGGTGGTTTTGCTAGGCAGACTTGAGCGAGGAGAGAGATCTCCCTGTTCACCCGCTTCTTAGCGGTTTGCACCAACTTGACACATTATTGGCTGTAATATTGCTTTAAAAAAAAATAAAAATATTATATAAAGGGTTAAATTCTGCAAGTCCCCGTAGTGTAGAATACATAATATATGAACTCTGTGCCTTCTGGCTGTTTCTATCAGTGGGGCTTCTGATTGTCTAACATTGCAGCATCGCCTCGGTTTTTCTTAGTCTTTGCACTGATGAGACTGCAGCAAGAATACATATTGTTGGCGGCTCCATCTTTTGTGATTCACACTGTGGAAGCGTGAAAAGATGCAGGATGCCATTCCATCCCTCTCTGTGAGGCGTGTATACATAGTTTGATCTGATAAGTAACAGAACACCATATGCCAGTTTACTGAGAAATGCCTGAAATTACTCACCTTCTGGCTGAATGTCCAATTAGCATTTTCTGTCCAAAGTAATAGCCGCAGTTCAGCGGCCATCACGTACCGTACAAGTCTAGTAATTTCCCGTTAAAGCGGATGCCTTTGATATTAGGAAATCCAAGTGAAGGCAGAAAATGGTAAAACCACAAAAGGGGGTACAATAAAAGTTGGTATATACATTGGTTCTATCTCCCACTACTCCAGTGAAGTTGGCGCGAGTTTACATGACTGCAGCAGTGGCGTGCCCGTATACACAAGTGACCGCTGCAGCCAATCTCTGGCTTAAGTAGTCTTATGCCATACAGAGCTAAGCTCAGTGGCTGCATGTAGGGGTCACGTATATACAGGTATGCGAACATAACCCAACTTCACTGGAGTGGCGGGGGGTTGGAAAGTATGAGTGGACTGCCTTTTATTTTGTCACACTTCCTGCCCTCAATGACATTTTTCACTATCTAAGACAGCCCCTTTTAATTGGAGTACTCCTTGCTCCCTTTCGGACATGCCTGGTCCCCTGCTGGGGTGAGCGGACGTTGTAAGAACGGAATCTGCAGGGGATTGAGGGAGATGATAAAAGTGGTCTTTCATGGTTTTCCACCATGCTGAGCTGCATTCGATAATTTTTGGGGGGCTGGATAATCCCTTTAAATGAGTTGTCCCGGACTTTGGGGAATTTTCCTATTGAACTGTCCTCCGACTAGTCAATATAACAAAACAATTGTCCAGCAGTACTCCCTTATAAAGCCACCCTTGGCTAAGCTGGTTTCGCCTAAAAGAAGGATGCAGTGCACAGCTTAGGATCGGATCCAGATCCAAATTCCATCCAAGTATGAAGCAAAAAATATTAATTAAAACAACACTTTATTCCACAGGGTCCATATGGGAAACGGCGACGTTTCGATTCCAGCAGGGATCTTTGTCAAGACTTGACAAAGATCCCTACTGTGATCTAAACGTCGCACAGCTCCCATTAAATTCACTACCAAACCAGGGCAGTGCTATCTGCTTGCAATATGCTGTCCGTACTGACAGCGGTGCTGAGAATCAGCTGATCAGCAGAGATACCAAGCGACGGATCCTCCCGGTTCGCCTACTGATGACCTATCCTCAGGATAGGTCATCAATAGAAAAATTCTCAAAACTCCCAGACAACCCCTTTAAGCCCTGTATATATGGGTGAACGGTTTAGTTTTATGTTGAGATGTATCCATTTCTCTGCCCATCGAGACCCCCGGAAAATCTATAGTAAGCTGCATCCGTTCGTAGTCTCCTTCTCTCTGGGGGTAGCCTATAGCTGTGTTCATTGCAATGGTCTTACAGCAAAATGACAGAAGTACATCGAAGACTGGCACAAAAGGAGAGCGTATGATTGAAGTCAGGAGGAGGGGTTTGAAGAAAAACCTGCCTAAAATTTGACATTTTAAGCAAGGCTTATGCAGCATGAAGATCGCATCTTATGATTGGGGTTTCATTGCCCCCTACTAGGAGAGTCACAAAATATCCAAAAATTTTGGATTTTTCCTTGCAAGCCGAATATGACTTTGCCATTTTAGGCTGCAATGTGATTTGCGAACGGCTTGTAATTTGGCTTCAAAACGGTTAAGTCATACGCATTCAAAAAGTTTCTGTACCTTGTCTAATACTTTTTAGACTTGATGATGCACAATTACCTTGCATAACTCTAGCCTTAGAGTCTCAGGAAAGGTGGGGTTAACTTGTCTGAGAATCGCCTACCTGTACAGGAGACGGAGATGGCTGAGAATCTGCTGGATACAGCAGTAAAACATCTCAAGACTTTGGGGTCAAGTAGTACAAGGGTCCCATCCGACAGACACCTGGGCAAATTCATTATGTTTAGCAAAATGCAGGCGGCAGACTATTTCTCAGGCATTTTAGTTATGAAATGCTTTCCATAGAAAGGTTTATCGCACTCCAGCTAAATGCTTCTTTTCCGCCCACACCAAGCCCTGTCATTCTTCTGCAATAATGCAACCATTAAGCAATGGGAGCTTTGTGAGCGGGATGTGTGACTGCTTGGTGCAGGATAACCTTTTACAGATAACAGCATGCTAAGTCACAATCTGTCTCTAAATGAAAAGAGAAGCAGCCTGTAATGTAGAATCTGTGCTAGGCATTGGAAGGAAGAGGTTCACAATCACACTTTCAAGTTATCGATCATTCTTTAAGATCTTATGTGATATCAGAAGGGGGTAGCACAGACCAAATTAAAATGTGCTTGTGGGGGGTGGGAGGGGGGGGACCAGGGACTTAAAGAACTGATCTTGGGACTTGAAGGGGTTATCCAGATTTTTAAAAAAAGGAAATCTGTTCAGCCTGCTGGAAAAACATATGCCACTCTTGTTCCACCAGTTCCTAGTTTCCGAAGTCCTCTACTTCCTGCAGCACTGCCACCAAAGGTGTGTGACCGCTGCAGCTAATCGTCTGTCCGTTTACTTCGGCTGATGATTGGCTGCAGCAGCCATATGTCTCACTGTTCCTGCTGCAGCAGGAAGCAGAGAGCTGTGAGGGATCAGGCACCATCTGAACAGGCGATTGGGTGATGTGTATATATATCTTGTGTGACTTTTTCTTTTTTCCACCAGTGAGCAGATTTTCCCAAAAAGGTTTTGATTTTTTTGAATTTCCCCCCCCCCTTCCCCTGGAAAACCCCTTTTATGTCAATATGAACACAACTTTATAAAAATATAATAAGAATTTAGATCATTTTGTGCTTTCTATATTAACCTCTTAAACCATTTTATTCAGGTATGAATTTTGAAAGACTTGCAGACTAAACATTTACTACCGCTCTTCTTTTAGGGAAAAATCGCCCAAAAAAAGACCTG
This sequence comes from Eleutherodactylus coqui, assembly GCF_035609145.1. Taxonomy (NCBI): domain Eukaryota; kingdom Metazoa; phylum Chordata; class Amphibia; order Anura; family Eleutherodactylidae; genus Eleutherodactylus; species Eleutherodactylus coqui. The sequence continues at coordinate 69,204,032 of NC_089844.1, read as the reverse complement.
TAAACTCTGATATGTGCATTTAGGTAATAATTGTATTCCCAATTCTGGAACATCTGGGTACTCTGTGCGCTTTTCCTCTGTTTCTCCTGAAACATGTATGAACAAACTGACAACTGGGTGTTACCTTTTATAGATGAAGATAAATTGTGTGTTCCTATGTCAGTGATGGGTGACTATGAGAACTTGAACAACCAGTTAACAATTTATTCATACAAAATCAGAAGGGGAAATGGAAGCAACGGCACGACAGAATCCTCTTTTAAGGGGTTGTCCCACTCCTAGCTTCAGGAAGCACACAGCACCGTCCATTGTGTGGTGGCCTTGGTTGATCCTGCAGGCTAAGTTCCATTTACTTCAATAGGATTCGGCCCGCAGTACCAACTTGGGCCACTGCACAATTTACGGAGCCATTTTGCTGCACAAAGCAGATCGCTCAGTAAACTGACTGGACTGCTTCCTGCAGCACAATGGCTAGAGGTAGGACAACCCTATTAATGCCCAGGTTTTACATTAGTGAAATAAATCCTGTAGAAGGAGAATGAATATGATCGCCCCCAAAGAACTCTAATCGCGTGCCCTGCAGACAGTTGTTGTATGTCGCCCTTGGTTGATGATTTTGAATGACTTCTATTCAGATAACTGTTTTCATTTATATTGTGCTCTTTCTACAGAACAGACTAAATAATGACATGACCCTCACCTGACTGACTGAAACGTGACAGGAGACAGCTTTTATGTACTGGTTTAGGAAATATCTGTGCATTGTTTGTTCACGGACCGAAAATAAGCTAATATTGTACGTTTGAAGATCCTTTTTAAGTCCTTCAGTAGTTACAGTGCATACCCAATGGGGGTCTTTTTTTGGTGTGTTTTTGCTTGTGTGCATAGTAATGATATGTGCGATGAATAAAAATAAATTTTAAAAACTGCTGTTTGGTGTAGTGTTTTACTAGTCACCATTTCTGTATGTGTGTAACATTATATGTAAGGCTGTAAAGACATATATGTCCATCCAGTTCAGCCGGTTATCTTGCATTCTTCATCCAGAAGATCAGAGAAAAATCCTCATGAGATAGAAGCCAAATTTGTTCATTTCAAGGGGGAAAAATACCTTGCAAGTCGAAAAATGGATCCACAAGTCACCTACAGTGAAGTAGTGAGTATAACTACTAACGGTCCTGCATTCGGAGGTGTGCAGGCCATGTTGAACTCTTGCAGAGTTCCCCATCACCACATACTCGGGCTGATGGCTCTTAAAGTAAAGAATCCCCTTCTACTGAGGCAGCAAAGTTTTTTTTAAATGACTTTTTTATCTTTTATATATGTAATTTTATTGCCTGGGGCATGCACTGATCCTGTGGACCCCTCCTTCTGTTCTCATCCCTGTATGTTTGCTGCACCTATCCGCGGTAATGTCAGATGGAATGGTGGTTGCACGTCCGCACCACCACTCCATTCATTTTAATGGGGCTGACGAAAATGGTCAACTACGAGTACTCTGCTAGCTCCAGCAGTCCTATTGGAAAATAATGGAGCAGCACCGCACATTTGTGACTGCTTCATTCAGTATCCTGCTCCTTGATTGACAGTGCTATCCAGTGTACATCTTGTGCCATGTATGCAGTCCTCAAACCGCCGTTCAAGGGTACATACTGCTGTATGAGATTGGAGAATGTACGTTTAGAAAGCTTAGATCCTGGATCTAAATGTGAAGCTTGCAACACTGAGATTCTTTAGCAACCTGTTAAGGAATTTGCTGCTCACTGAACAGACACTTGCTGGGGCAGATGTGGGGGTGGATGGTAGTATGGGAGCAGGATGATCAGGGAGCTAGCTGGGTGACAGAGGGGTAGAGAAAACAGTGCCAGGGAGGCTAATCGTAAACTGGCACAGACCAGCAGGTTAGCGAAGTTGGCAGATTAGGGGAATGCTATTACAGGATTGGCACTGCTGCAGCATGACATGCCCTCTGGCCAAGCGTATGTCTACTCCAGTAAGAAGGGGAATAGGAGAGCAGGGCAGGCTAGACAGGCCCTGGTAATGGGGTGCCAGATGAGGCAATCTGTAACACAGACTGGAATCATTAAGCAGTGTGTAGTCTACCTGGTGCTCCAGTTCAACCAATCACAGCTTGGGTTGACAAATTGCTGGAAGGGGCTAGTGAGGACCCAGCTGTCATGCTGCACATTGGTACCAATGCCCAAGTTAGAGGTAGATGGAAAGTCTGTAAAAAGTTTTAATGAACTAAGCTGTAAACTTGGGGAGAGGACCTCCAAGGTAACATAGTATGCAAGGCTGAAAAAAAGACCTCTCCCTTAAGTTCAGCCTGTTTCCAAACCTACCTTGTTGATCCAGAGGGAAGCAAAAAAAAGCTAGTATTTTTCCACTCAGCCCCCCCACCATAACCCCTTAGTGACCAAGCCTGTTTGCGCCTTAATGACCAGGCCAAATTTTGCAAATCTGACACGTGTCACTTTAACATGGAAAAACACCAGAAAGGTTTTGCATATCCAAGCGATTCTGACATTGTTTTTTCGCCACATGTTGTACTTCATTTAGGCGGAAAAAAAAGACCGATAGAATTTTTGTTTATTTATTAAAAGCTCCAAAATTGGGAAAATTTTGAAAAAATCGTCTTTTTTTTTTCACATTTCCAACTGCAATATCTCAAATATGTGCAAACATAATATAGAAATTTTTGCTAAGATATATATTTCCATCCGTTTACTTTATTTTGGGCGCACATTGGAAAAACTTTCATGGTTTTTTGTTTTTTTTTAACCATTTAGGAGACGTACAAATTTAACATTACTTATCAGCATTTTGAGGAACACTTTGTTTTCCTACACCAAGCCAAAATTGGAAAGGCTCATAGGAGTCAAAATGATAGAAACCCCCACAAGTGACCCCATTTTAAAAACTGCACCCCTTAACGTATTCACTGAGGGGTGTCATGAGTATTTTAACCCCACAGTTTGGTTTTTTTTTTTAGGAGTCAATGCAATTTAGAGGAGAAAAACTAAAATTTCATATTTTTGCAAATGTCATTTTAAAGACAGGACTTTTTTCTATAGTACACATGAAAATGAGGATTTGCACCCCAGAATGGATACCCGTTTGTCCCGTGCTCAGAAACATACCCATTGTGGCCCTAATATTACGTCTGTATGCACAATGGGGCCCAAAATGAAAGGAGCAACCGCTGGCTTTTGGAACAGAAATTTTGCTTGAAGGAGATTTAGTCCCCATTGCCCACTTGTAGAGCCCTTGAGCGACCAAAACGATGGAGAACGCCCACAAGTGACCCCATTTTGAAAAGTTGACCCCTTAATGAATTTATCTAGGGGTACGATGACTTTTTTGACTTCACAGTTTTTGAATGAATCTAAGCCAAGCAGAAGGAAAAAATTAGGATTTTCATTTTTCTGGCAATTGTTTCAATTTAAAAACAGGGTTTTTTTGTACAGTGTACATAGGAATGAAGACGTTCACCCCAAAATGGATACCCCCGTTTGTCCCGTGTTCAGAAACCTACGCATTGTGGCCCTAATCTACTTACAGTACACATGGCTAGGCCCATAATGGAGGGAATGCCCGCTGGATTTCAGGGTACAACTGAATAAATTCAAGGCCCCATTGCCCACTTATACGGGGGAAAAAATTGACTTCCTAAAAATACCCCCCGCCATCCCCATTTTTTGGCATTCCCTAAATATTAGATAAAAGTAACATAAACTGCGTTTTATGTCCAAAGACGGGTAATTACGGAGGCTGGTTGGGTTGGGCACATGGGGCAAGAAAACCGGGCATCCCCCCCCCCCCCCCCCCCCCTCCTCTCTCATGCTTTTTTAGGGGGTATTTCTTGACCTCAGCGGCAGGGATGGGGTGTAAAAAGTGGCGTTCCGTGAGTCTTCGTAAGCTTGATGAGGTGCGGCGGTCTCACACAGAAGAAGCTCAACAAGCTGCTCCTGGAAGTGCATGAAGGCGAGCGATCCCGGGGCTTATTGTAAAATACACATCACAGGTAGCGGTCTGAATAACGCCGGGCTCACACAGCCGTAGGCGGAATCCGCATGCGGAGGCCCATGGCGGATCCCAGCTGTGAACTCTGCTGTGACCCTGTGTACAGATGCGTAATGTACTGCGCATAACTGCCTTCTCACGCAGGCGGTCATGCGCAGTACACTTTTTTTTTTGTATTTCCCGCATTGTCACTTAGCGATTTGACACGGGTACCCGCAGCCCGTACACAATGTAGTTGCGTATGGGCTGCGGGTATATCCGTGACCATGGAGCACAATAGGCTCTATGCTGCGGATAGCTGCGGTAAAATAGAACCTGTTGCGTTTTCTTTTTTGCGAGTGGATTACGCAATTCCAACCCGCTAATGTGAGCGGAATTGTGTAATCCAATGCGATTGATCTGCGTGATACCGCGGATCAGACGCATGCAGAATCCGTAATTCCTATCCCGTCATGTGAGACCAACCTATGTTAGATCGCTACTTTTTTTATTACGTGACGGGGGACCGCTCAACGAGTCCACCCGTCACTGCTCCAGGCTCTCGGCGACCGTTGGTCGCCAAGAGCAAGGAGATTTTAAGTTTCCTGGGCTCCCCGACTCCTGCGCATGTGTCCGGTATTTTGCCGGCGGTCACATGTGCAGAATTCGGGTAAGTTCACGGATGAGGATCGCGTCGGGGTGCAAATACGGAGGCCTCCGGTAAAGTTTCATCTCCTCTCACCGATTTACATCGGTGAGGGGAGATAAAACTAACTTTTTTTAAAACTTTTATGTGATCGCCATTATCCATTGGATGACGGTGAACACGTGATCAGGAACCGCTCACCACGGCCCCCAGTGAAATTTCCAGGCTCTTGGCTAAGTTTTGTAGCTAAGAGCAGGGAGATTTTAAGTTATCCTGGCAATCCAGGGCTTTTGCGCATGCGTCTGCCGCTTTGGCGACGGCCGCGTGCGCAGAAGCTGTGGTAAGGTCCGCGGATAAATCCGGGGGCCTTGGGTATGTAATTTCATCCTCCTTCACGGATATGATCCGTGAGGGGAGATGAAATGTAAGCGTTTTAAACTTTGTGTTTTTTTTATTTTTTACACTTTATTTTTACTTTAAATGATCACTGTGGCAGCCAGGAGCAAAGGGATTTTAAATTTCCCGGGTCCTGAGCCCCTCTGTGCACGCACCCGATGTTAATCATAGGGCGCGCATGCGCAGAAGGGGACTCGGGTCCCGGAAGACCGCGACACCGCTGAGGACTAGGGGTGAGTATTTTCACCTCCCCTCATGGATCGGATCCATGAGGGGAGGTGAAATTAACCTTATTTTTACTTTTTTTAAAACTTTTTCGCGATCACCGCTATCCACTGGATAGCGGCGATCGCGGGCCTGGGGACATCCCCAGGTTCCCGGCTACCTTCAGGAGCCGGGAACCAGGAGATTTTAAACTCCCTGGGGGTTCCCATTCTTCTGCGCATGCGTCTGGCGCGCATGCGCAGAAGAGCCGGGCCGGGTCCCGGAGGACCCATTCTCCGCGGCAGACATCAGGGAAGCCGGGTGAGTAATTTCAGCTGCCCTGATGGATCCAATCCATCAGGGCAGCTGAACTTTTAACTTTTTAAGCTTTTTTTTAAACTAATGCTATCCGTTGGATAGCGCCGATCGCAATGCCGGGGGGGGACTGCCCGCAGCCCAGGATGACAGCTCCATGCTGTCGGCTACCTGCGGGCACCGACAGCATGGAGCTGTCACGTCCATAGCCCACGGGGCTTTATTCTCTGTATGATGCATGTTTTTACATCCTCAGAGAATAAAGCCCACTTGGGCAGGACGTAAAAAGGCTATGGGGCTGGTCGTTAAGGGGTTAATGACAGCACACAATGGAAATTGTTCCCTGCCTTCTATTTGGGGCAGAAGCGCAGAGCGGTTAATCCCTCCCAAGGGTTTTTCCTGTCCCTACAGAGGGCTGCTCCATTCAGCACCTACTTAATCCTTGTGATTGTGGATCAGTCGGTGTTTCTGGCTCCCCTCTTCCTGAAGCTTCATCTGCTAGCGCTGCTCTTGGCAGGAGTTCCCTGGCGTTACACAACACCCCACCCACTTGGAATCCAGAAGTAGAGAACTAAGAAAGCTGCTCCAGTGCCCCGCTGTTTTGTGTAGCTCTGATTGTCTGAACAATCTCTGCGTGTTCAATTCCAGGTTCACGCACATTGGCGTTTGGCAGAAGTGGCGTAGATTTGTCAATGAGCGCTAACTGAGACGGAAGTTAGGTCTCGACACTGGAAGCAGAAAATTGGAGCTGATCACAACAGCAGCAGCAAGGGGAAGCAAAGCTGGCAGTAATCTCTCCCCCCCCCCCCCCCCCTCAGCTTAAAATTCGGTTGGTGTCACTTGCACTGTAACACATCAGGAATTCTGGCACTAGATCAGGATATTTCCCTAGTTGTTGCAGCAGGACACCATGATTTAGGGGAATATTCTGTTGCCAGTGTCTGTGAGTAGGAACCAAAGCCCATAAAAACATGGTTTGAAAAAAAAAACCCCGTTTCGGCGCGGGACAACCCCTTTAAAAATGCAATATGTGTAATTTTTACTTGGACCAGTGTCAGGCAGCTGCTGGCAAGGCAAATGGGGTGCATCAAAAGAGGGCTAGGGGCACATGTCGAGAACATTGTTCCTCCTCTTTACAAGTCATTAATTAGACCACACATGGAATATTGTGTATAGTTTTGGGCACCGGTATTTAAGGACGACACATCAGAGCTTGAGCGAGTTCAAAGGTGGACAGCAAATGTGATAAATGGAATGGGCGGACTGCAATTCCCAGAGAAAATCAAAATTTTGGTTATTTAGTTTAGAGAAACGCTGACGGAGAGATGGCCTAATAACTAACTATAAAGATATTAGGGGACCATACAAAGACCTCTCTCCTATCATCAAAGTACTAACCACCAGTTGTCTGTGTGTGAGTGTGTTACATTCTCCACGCCTGATCACATGATGGTGCCATCATCATAGGTTTTAAAGTAGAAAACATGCAGAGCCAGACAGCAGCTGTGTGCTTACAGGGCCTATGATGATGTCACCATCATGTGATTATTCAGCTGTGTGGGAGGAGTCCAGGGGGTGATCAGTGTGTGCAGGATTCTGCTATGTCGGTTGTGAGCAATGTATGTAGCAGTGCTGTGTGTGTGTGACATGCATGTAGCAGAGCTATGTGTGTGAGACGTGCATGTTGCAAAGCTGTGTGATGTTCATGTAGCAGATGTGCACGTAGCAAAGCTGTGTGTGTGTCGCGCATGTAACGGAGCTGTGTGTGTGATATGTAGAAACACTGGTACTTTAATAATCTAATGATTACTAGTCTATTTATATTCAAGATTGTGACTGTAATAAGGGGGCGCCCTCTACATCTAGAGGAAAGAAGGTTTCTACACCAACGTAGAGGGGAATTCTTTACTGAAAGAGCAGTGAGACTATGGAAATCTCTGCCTTAGGACGTGGTGATAGCAAACTTTCTAAAAAAATACAAGAAGGGCCTCAACGCCATTGATTGCAACAATATTACATGTTACAGTCACTGGTTGCTCAGAAGGGTCGGTGATCCAGGGATTATTTTGATGGCCAGATTGGAGTTGGGAAGGAACTTTGCTTCCTCTAAATGAGGAGAATTGGCTTGTATCTCATTGGGTTTTTTCCTTCCTCTGGATCAACAGCGCAAGAAAATCAGCTGCTCTGGATGTACTCAAGTCTTTTTTCTTTTCAGCCTAAAATACTATGTTGCTGTAGGGTGCAGTGATCCAGACATGAGAATCTCAACATTCTATGGATATGTGATAAAAGTGAGTTCTAATACAACACCTTTAAATTAATGTTCGATGACAAGTAATCACAGACAAGTTAGAGTTCTAGCTGTATGTCAGTGTAGAAACCTTTCCTCTAGACGTAGAGGGCCCCCCCTTGTTGCAGTCCTTGGTATAACTAGCTAATAGGAGAGATCCCTGTATTGTCCCCTGATATATTCATACATAGTTATTAGGTTGTCCATTAGTCATAATTTTTTTTTCTAAACTAAATAACCTAATTTTACTAATCTCTCTGGGTATGGTAGTCTGCCCATTCCATTTATTGCTTTATATCACATTTCATAATTCAGAGTAATTCCTTGGATAGTAGTATATTGGATAAAAGTATAATAATCTGATACTACCCAGTTTCCCCAAAAATAAGACTGTGTTTCGTATTAATTTTTGCTCCTAAAGTTGCGCTAGGTCTTATTTTCAGGAGATGTCTTATTTTTTCCATGAAGAAGAATTTACATGAACATTTTATTATATACTGTACAGTAGTTGTCATCACAAACCAGCATAACCAGACAAACTGTGAATCCTTTCAATAATTTCTTGTTACTACCATTATTTCCATGTACACACTGGAGACTGTAACATTCACCCCATAAGGAATCAAAGTAACACACTGGTTGCTTGACTCACACACATTGCCACAAAAAATTAGGGCTGTAAAGTACCTGGCTCATACACACCGTCTGGAGACTGTAACGATCACCCACAGCCGTTCCTGGACCACTTGTACAGCAGGGACCGTACTGCAGCTTCCAAACACCAGGGGGAGCTCATCACAGCAGAGACAGAGCTAGGTCTTACTTTTGGGGGAGGCCTTATATTTAGCACTTTAACAAAACCTCTACTAGGTCTTCTTTTCAGGGAAACACGGTAGAAGCGAAAAAAAACCCTCTTCAAGTGGCCATACTTACTGATATACTGATACAAAATACAAGGGCAGGTATAAACACTGCATCCCTCAGGACAGCCAAATTGAAATACGGAGGAGCATGGCAAAAGTGCAAAATACTGATGAACAACCACTCTTATACCTACCATATATTAAGGGGAGTGGCTGCTTAGTATTATACTTGCCGGGATGAAACCCATGTGGCATCATTAATAGGCTGTAAGCCTGCATGGTGCAATACACTTCAGCTGTAAGTAGAGATGAGCGAGTATACTCGTTAAGGCTAACTACTCCTCGAGCGAGTAGTGCCTTAGGCGAGTATCTCCCCGCTCGTCTCTAAAGATTCGGGGGCCGACGGGGAGGAACGGAGGGGAGATCTCTCTCTTCCACCCCCCACCCCCGCTCCCCCCTGCTCACCGCTGCAACTCACCTGTCACCTGCGCCGGCAGCCGAATCTTTAGAGACGAGCGGGGAGATACTCGGCTAAGGCACTACTCGCTCGAATAGTTAGCCTTTGCGAGTATACTCGCTCATCTCTAGTTGTAAGTCCATCAATTCTCTGTATTGCAATTTGGCTGTCTGCATGCTGAGAGATGTAAGGTCTATACCTACCCTTGTATTTTGTGCTAGTATATCAGTAAGTATGGCTGCTGGGTGTGATTTGTTTTTAATTGATATGTCCCACATGGGAACATAGCCTTAGAAAACAGGTCTCCGATGCCAGATTCAAATTTAATCCCATTGATACTGAATGAAACAGACACATATATAACTGTTTGTAAACATTGATTGCTGGGAAAAAGTATTATTTGAAGAATTTCTGTGAGTTGTCTTGACATGATAGGGCTAGTTGTCTGGCTGTGATTTATGAATCCCGAGGACAGACATCACAGCAGTTAATAAAAGATTGGAGCATCTGGTGCTGCACAACCATCCCCATTGACTACCAGTACATGATTCATTATGAGAAGAGGACGTATTCTATTTCCACAAGAGAAAACGTACAAGGTATACACTATGTGGACAAAAAGTATTTGGTCACTGCATGTTTTTCAGAAAAAGTGCTTTATTCTTCTATTTAGTAACGTGTCGGCCCTCCTTTTGCTTGTATTGCAGCGGTAACATGTCAAGGCATACTCTCCACAAGTTCTCTGTAAGTCTGGGCAGGAAGAGCTCGCCATTCCTCATGCAAGGCTGTGAGAAGAGATTGTTGTGAAGATGGGCGTGGGTGGTGGAGTCGTACCCGTCGCTCCAGTTTGTCCCACAAGTCCTTGACCGGATGAATGCTTATTACAAAATGAGCAGCTTTTTATTTTATGCCCATGCCCTTTCCAGCATACTGTTCGGCAAACTCAGTATTTGCATATTTGCTGATTTTCTGTAGTGTTCAAATACTTTTGTCCATATAGTGCATATAGAACAGTCTCATTAAACTCCACCAATATATAGGATCAATCATAACAATGGGGTAGAGGTATAATGCTAATATTAAGATGTAATTTTAATGAACTACATATATAAAATAATTATCAAAAGATGCAAAATTGTTGCAGTATAGTACTTGCCCTACAATGTCCTAGTATCGAAATAGCTCTGAAGTCCAGATATGGGGCCACTGCCCTGATAAGGGTAACCCTGTGCGCAATATGGCCCTAGTTAAAGGGTGTTTTCAGGGAAATACTATTATTGATAACCTATATTCTGGATAAGTCCTTTATAGTTGATTGGTTGTGATCCCCTGCCAAGGACCCCAACCAGTCAGCTGGTCGGGTGTCCACTATTATTGTCGGTACAAATTGGGGTATGGAGTGGAAGCTGCTTTTCTGACCCCTGTTTAGTGGCTGGTGCTAGTAAGTGCAGGTACAGCTCTCAATGAGAGCAACACCTGAAGTTACAAGAGCTGGCCACTACACAGGGATTGGAGCAGCGGCTCCCACTCTGTTCTTCTGTGTATAGTGGCAGCGGCGGTGAACCCCAGCTGATGAATGTTTGACCTGAGGTTAGTATTCGCCTGCAAAACACATTTAACATTTAATTAGCCAAGACTATAATTAGAGGATATAATTTAGATGCCATTCTTTCTCTACAGACATTGCAGATCATATGGTTGGCCTCCCTGTGTATGTACATAGTCGTGACTGCAACAGTTTGGCAGTTTTTTTTTTTTTACCGTTGCCATTTTATCACCTTATTTGTGGATCTGATATTTTTATGTAGTTTATTAAAAATAATGTTTTAATTATTATACCTATACTCACGAGAGAAAAAAAACTCTGAAAAATGCACTTCAATTGGCAAGTCAGAAATTCTCTAGATCTAGATGGAGAAAAGCGTTATTTTGGTACCATAATCTTTAACTTTTAATGAAGCCTTTCAAGATGGCTGATTAAAGTAGATCCGTCCATGCTCAGCTATAGATCTCATTCACATCTTATTCAAGCTTAAATGAATTTTAAAAAATGGATATATTTAATCTTTTATTTCTAGTTTGCTACAACAGGATACGAAATGTAAGAAGAAACTAGAGTTCAATTACCCCGTTATCACAAACCCATTGAAGGATTAAAAACATTTTGGTTCTGGGTAACTTCTTCATTAGCAGCCACTGAACTCTTAACACCATCATGAAAGAACTGTTTAAAAGACAAATGAAAATAGTACTTTTGTCTAACCATTTGGACTTTAAAGTATGTGGAGAAATTGCTCTATCGCCCTAAAGAGAAAAGTATTAAGGGCGGCTTCATGCTTCGCTTCCTTGAGAGCTGTACTTCTTTTTCATGTTTTTTCCCCAGTCGTCTCCACGACAGCACCACTTGAAATGGCCTCCTCCTGATAGGACACGAACACACTGAGAGGTTAAAAGCTCCCCCCCTTCCCCACTTTCCTCAGTGTCCTCCTGTCCTGCCAGGAGGCAGGATCTCTGAGAGGGGCTGGTGAAGCCAGCCGGAAGCCTACTCACGAGCGGATCAGAGGGCAGTGCATCAGCCTATCCTCCCTTCCAGCCAGACGATTCCCGGGACGCCACATGGGGTGGTAGCCCCCGGGCCAGGTTCCTCCCGCGGCGGCCCATGGGGGGTACAAAGCGGGAGCTTCGGTCCTCCTCGTATAGACAGAGCGCGGCGCTCCAGGAAGCCCCTTGCGGGGGGCGGGGCGTCGCATCATGTGTCCAGCCCGATGTCGTCGTCACACTCGCGTCAGGAGGTGTACGGAGGGGGCGGGGCTTAGCGCAGGAGTGCCAAAATTCAAAATAAAGGAACCTGAGAGAAGCTAGAAGGTGGACCAGGTCACAGGGTGTCTGCAGTACTGGTATACTAATGAGTGCTCCAGCACCAGAGACAGCTGAAACAGCCACAGCGGCCGTAAGTAGCCAGTGTGGCAAAAAAACACAATGCAAAATCCAATGTACTGTATGTGGGGAATTGCATGTTTACCCGCAAAAAATGCTCTCTTTTGTCAGGGGAATAAAAAAGACGTCCCCCCCCAGAACAAAACTCAAAAAATGCATGGAGTGCGAGACAAGACTGCCAGCTACGTACCAGAGGCCTCTATGCAAGGCGGGCGTAGCTAGGCTAGTCAAAGAGGAATCGGGGGGATTCATGGAGGACGTTAGGAAGCTGGTGAAAGAGGAGGTTCGATCAGCTCTAACGTCGCAGATAGCGCCGCCAGCAGGGGCTAAGCGCCAGAAAAAGGCGTATATTCCCGAGGAGCCTTCCGACTCCGAGAGTTCAATCGGGTTGGAACAAAAGGAACCGGCAGCCGAGGAGTCCTCAGACGATGAGGACTACAAAAAATACCTATTCCACCAGGACAACTTAACAGAACTGATTAAGTCGGTCAGGGCTACGCTAAAAATGGAAGAGTCCAGAGAACCACACACCCTGCAAGATGAGATATTCGGGGGACTGGGGGAGAGGCATGGGCATACCTTCCCTGTCCACAAAAATATTACTAGAATTATCCAAAAAGAGTGGAAGAAACCCGACGCAGGTTCCTTCTCCGCTAGAGGGGTAAAAAGAAGGTACCCATTCGAGGATGAAATTTGCGCATGCTGGGAGGAGGTACCCAAGGTAGATGTCCCAGTGGCCAAAGTAGCTAGGAGGACGACCCTGTCCTTCGAGGACGCCGCACAATTAAAGGATCCAATGGATCGCAAAGCTGAAGGCCTCCTAAAGAAATCATGGGAGGCAGTGGCAAACATACTCAGACCAGGGATCGCAGCCACTTGCGTGGCGCGGACTCTGGGGGTATGGCTAAAACAGCTGGAGCAGCATTTAACAAATAAGACTCCAAGGGAACAGATCCTAAACTCTCTCCCTATCCTGCGGATGGCAACAAACTTCCTAGCAGATGCAGCGGCTGACACAGTCAAATTCTCGGCTAAAGCTACAGCCCGGTCTAACTCTGCCAGAAGGGTGTTATGGCTGAAGTCGTGGTCAGGCGACCTAGCCTCTAAAAACAAACTATGCGCCCTCCCGTTCTACAGTCAGTTTCTGTTTGTGGTTCAAAATGTATTTATTTGTTTTGTAATTTTTATAAAGCCAATATCAGTAAGGCCTACAATCCAGGCCAATTTATAGCATTATCTCGGTCTTTTGCTTGCAAACAAATAAGTAAATAAAGCTTCTCTGCAGTCACTTCTTGTCTTCTGTTCTTTGTTATTAATTAACTTAACATTTACTAACCGATTTCAATATGCAACTTAAACTTTGCAAATTAATGGAATGTTCCAATACACCTCCAGTAGAGACTCAAGGTGTATTAGCTCAAGAAAAAAGAGAGTCCAAGATAGGAAGTAAAAGAATGGGGTTTGGAAAGCAAGATGGGGGGGGGGGGGGGGGGGGACTGAACTGCCCATCCCCGCTAATCTAATTCGCGTCAGTTGGTTCCGTCTATACTTAAATGGTACGGAATCTTGTGTGAGGAATTGATCCTGCTTGTGTCCAAGTGGATATCTCCACTGCCTCCCTCCGAGAGATCCATACAGTCCATATCGCTAGGTATTTGCTATGTCTCAACTCGTCTCTGGCACATAATTCTTCCATATGCCCTATCTGGTCTATCGTTTCCAACCACATTAGTCTAGAAGGTACCGCCGTAGCCTTCCAATTTCTCGAGATCACCTGACGGGTCGCTAATATGAAAAATTTTAGCAGTGATTTCTTGGCACTTGCTAAGGACCCGGGGAACATCGAGAGCAGGGCCACCTCCGGTGTCAATCGAAGAGACCTCCCACTAACCCAGGAGTAAAGAGCTCCCACCTCCCGCCAGAGAGGGCAGATCAGCGGACACGACCACCACATGTGAATATAGGTACCTCTTTCCGACTGGCATCTCCAACAGGAATCCGAGTGCTGGGGGTACATTCTGGCGAGCCCCTCCGGTGTCCTATACCATCTGATTAAGATCTTATAGTTCAGCTCTTGCGCTCTGCTGGACGTACTCAATTTGTGTGTAAGGGTAAACGCTTTTTTCCAGGCCTCCTCCTGGGGTAAATGGTCCAGCTCTGCCGCCCATTCTCTCTCTAAGGCTATCCCACTTCTCTGTGTGTCCCTCTCTACCATAAAGTGGTATAGATCGGATGTACTTCCCTTCGTGGATGGGTTTAGGACATATTGGCTTTCAAAGGGAGTTGGGTCGGCCCCTAATAGTTGGTTTCCTCCCAATGATCTTATGTAATGGCCCAGCTGTAAGTACTGATACCATGCTCCGGCCGAGGATCCCCTTCCCGCCAAAATCTCCTCTAGCGTTTTTAGTTTACCCTTCTCCGTCATGTCTCTCACCCTGGGAATATCTACTGATTGACCCCCTTTTAGCATATCTACCAGGGAAGAGTCCCTATTAAATGTTGGAATGTCTTTGTTGCCCACCAGCGGTGTTAGCGGACCAGGTCTTCTGATCAGTCCCATTCTTGTGGCCCATCCCGTCCAGGCTGTGAATATCCCTTCTGTAAATGGGGATAGGCCTACATCCTTATATTTCCCCTTTCCCGGGATCCAAATTAGCCCGGACACACAATGGTGAGCTGCCTCCCTTTCCATGGTCACCCATCGTTTTTGTGACCCTCCCTGCGTTAGTTCTAATATGCGTCTGGTCAGTGTGGCCCTATAGTATAAAGTGATGTTCGAGACTCCCATGCCACCTTTCTCTTTATGGCCTGTGAGGGCTCTCCAATTCCGTCTAGGCCGTCCTGAGCCCCAGATAAATCTCATTATTAACTTCCTGGTTTTATTTAAGAAGGTCCCCGGGAGGGGTATTGGCAGGGTCTGCATGACATACAACAATCTAGGGAGGATGTTCATCTTTATGGAACTGATTCTGCCAAACCAAGAGAGGGGTACCGCACACCATCTATCTAAGTCTTTTTCTAGTTTTGCCAAGAGTGGTTGGTGATTTTTTTAAGAAGAGGTCCTCTGATCTCGGTGTAATATTTATTCCTAAATATTTAATTCCCTCCTTTATCCACTTGAACGGGAAAGATGCCCGTAGGGCTCTCTCCTCTGGTTCAGGCACACTGACATTTAAAATTTCTGACTTACTTAAATTGACTTTAAAATTAGAAAGCCGTCCAAATTTCCGAAACTCTTCTAACACATTGGGGAGGGCTATTCTTGGGTTTGAAAGATATAACAGGAGGTCGTCAGCATAGAGTGCAACCTTCTGTTCATTTTTAGCTATCTGTACTCCTCTGATGCTGGGGTTCGCCCTGAGGGCGTTTGCCATTGTCTCCACTAGAATATATAGAAAAGGAGACAGCGGACAGCCCTGCCTCGTTCCATTCCCTATCTGTACCTGCTGTGAGAGTCTGCCGTTTACCCGGATTCTCTCCGATGAGTTATTGTATAGTGCCATTATCCACCCTAGAAATCTCGGGCCTAGTCCGATCCGTTTTAGCACCGCTTCCAAAAAACTCCATTCTACTCTGTCGAAGGCTTTTTCGGCGTCGACCGACAGCAGGCACATGGGATCCCTTGACTTAGTGGCCCTCGAGACCAACGCTATAGTTCTTATGGTGTTATCTCCTGCCTCCCTTCCTGGCACAAAGCCAACCTGATCTCCGTGGATTAGAGTTGGGATATAGTTTCGTAGGCGTCCCACTATTAATTTAGAGAATAGTTTGGTGTCAATATTCAATAGCGAGATCGGTCTATAGTTTCCTCAACTTGTTGGGTCTTTGTCAAGTTTGGGTAGCACTGTGATGATTGCTTGCAGCGCCTGTGCCGGGAAGGGACATGTCCTGGAGACTGCATTAAATGCCTCCAGCATCAGAGGAGCCAGGTGTTCCATGCAGATTTTATAAGAACGGGACGAAAAGCCATCAGGGCCTGGGCTTTTTCCTACTTTTAATGATGTTATTGCTTCTTTCAACTCCTGTAGGGTGAAGTCCTCCTCTAATGCATGTGCGTCGTCTCTTGAGATGTGTATGCGTGTATGTTTGACCACGTATGTATTCCTGTCGCTCTCTAGGTTTCCTGTGGGGCCCTCTGGATGTTTCCTATGGTTGTATAGTTCCTGATTATATGTGTGGAAACTTTCAAGGATCTCCGTATTACTGTGGACTATCCCTTTCCCCGGTTTATGCACCTCAAAGACATATTTTTGGGTGATCTCGGATTAAGTGCCCTTGCGAGGCCTTTGCCACTTTTGTCCCCATGTTCGTAGTGCCACCCTTTTGTTTTATCTCTTTGGCATAATGATGCTTGGTCTAGTATGCGTAATATGTTAATTTCTGGTTATTGAAATTTCTGCTGCGATGTTGTCTGAGGGTGTTTTTGTTAGTTGACTCCAGACTATTTAATTGTGCGAGTAACCCCTCTAACTTGGCTGTCCTCATTTTTTTAAGACATGTCCCATGGGAGATAAAAATTCCCCTGAGGACGCATTTAAGGGCCTCCCATTTCAGTGGAGCTGCTGTTGTGTCTGTGTTATGGACTTCTACAAACGTGTCGATGGCTTGCTGTATGTCACGCAGGCACGCCCCATCCTCCAGCAAATTATCATTAAGTTGCCAGGAAGGGTTCGAGTCACCCGTTTGCCTCCTGGTCAGTGATCCCCAGACCGGAGCATGGTCAGACCAGATGAAGGAGCCATGTTTGCCGCTGGTGTTCTATCTAACAATTTGTGGGAGATGAATAAATAATCTAGCCTATGGTAGCTATTATGGGCTATTGAGTGAAAACTAAAGTCCCTCTCCCCTAGGTGTAGGACCCTCCATAAATCTATCAGTTTGAGGTTGGCTAATTCTATTCTAATTCTGTGTAGTGCTGAGGGGGAGATCCCAGACTTACCCCCAGGGGTGTCCTTTTTCGGGTCCATAGCCAGATTAAAGTCTCCACCGAGTATGATGGAAGATCCTCCCGCAAAGGTCGCCAGGGCCCCCCGCACTCGGATTTCAAAACGCTTCTGTTCCTGGTTTGGAAAATAAACATTTGCCAGCGTTAAAATTTCGTTATCTACTTGAATTTTTAGGAATATAAATCTCCCTTTTTTGTCTTTCTCCATGTCTATTAATTTGTGAGGCAACCGTTTGTGAATTGCTATAGACGTGCCGCCCGCCTTATCTGGATGTGGGCTGTGGTACCATGTCGTGTAATGTCGATACTTGCAGTTAGGTATTTTCGACTCCTGGAAGTGCATCTTCTGTAAGAAGACGATCATAGTCCCCTTACGGTGTAGGTGGTCCACGATCTGTCCTCTTTGAAGGCCCGTTCAGACCCCTAGCGTTGAAAGTGCAAAAGATGATCTTAGCCATCATCTTATATCATGAAAGGTGGAACTTTGAGGCGGGTAAATTTAGGGTGGGCAGTTCAGTGTGGGGATTTGAGAGGGATACATAGAGTATAGGCATGAGTGGGTTATAGCCCTGAGAAGGGGGAAAAAGTTAAAAGGTAAGGGCCCTAAGGATGGGTCCTTGCGCAGAGTATAGCTGCTGCGTCTGCAGTCAGGAAGAACTACTGGTCAGCAGGTACCAGTATTCGCTCAAGATGCGATTGGTCGCCCTGTGTGAGGAACGCGGAGGCACCGGTCAGGACAGGCATGGAACCCCCACGCCCCCCCACAACTCGACCTTTATCGGTTTGCTACTGGCCCTTTTCGGGGCCTTGGGCTAAGGCACCAGAGGCACCAACAAATAGAACCGAACATTAATAATAATAATCAGGTAAACTAATTTCTGTCCTTGAAGAGATTAAGGCGGTCCCCCGCCCGCACATGTGGCCAAGTGTCCGCTCTATGATAAGCAGGTTGGACTCCCGTGAATTCCTGGGTGTCAACAGGAGATAATTGTTGGTCAGTCCCTTGTGTTGACACTCAATTAAGATTATGTGCAGTTGCGGGACTGTGTCCAGAAAGTTCCATTTATATCGTCAGGCCGGTATGTACTTGGTCCTAAGGGAACGGTAATCTTTTGCGATGGGGTGATAGGGGCTCAGGTATTTTTGGGTGATGGTTTCTCTCATCGAGCTCTGGCCCACACGGTCTGCCATTGTTCTTGTGCTGTAGGGGCCAGGACTGTAGGTACTGTAGGTAGTTGGAAGGTACCCAGAAAGTTGGGGAGGTCGCCGGCGGACCGAAACACTGCAGTCTTCCCGTCTTTGTTTGTTGTTAATGAAAAAGGAAATCCCCATCTATATGGGATTCCTTTAGCTTTCAGGGTTGTCAGCAGAGGTCTGAGGGCTCCTCTCATTCTCAATGTGTGGCGTGCGAGATCCTGCAGGAGGATTATTGGCCTTCCTTCGTGTTGTAAGTCCCCTTTCTCTCTGGCCTTACGTAAGATCGCATCTTTATCTCTATAAAAATGGACTCTGCAGATAATGTCCCTTGGCCTGTTGGGATCAGTGGCTCTGGGGCCAAGCGCCCTATGTATTCGATCAATTTCAATACGGTCCTCTGCTTTACGATTAAGCAGCTGTTGGAAAAAGGACTGAGCCCATGATTCAAGGTGTTGCCCCTCTACTTCCTCCGGCAGACCCCGAATCCTCAGGTTGTTTCGCCTGTTTCTGTTTTCCAAATCATCTAAATGCATAATAATGCCAGAGATTTGGTCAGCCTGTGCTTCTATTGCCTGTCTATGTGTTTCCAAGATGGCTGCCGCGCCCTCCTGCGTCTCCTTAACTTGTAGTATACGATGACCTAAGTGTTGCATATCTTGGTGAATGCTTTCTAGGGCTTTCTTGTTGGATGATTCTAGCCTCTGGAAAAATAGGTCAAGATCTTTTTTTGTGGGAATGACCATGATCCGGCTCTTCCAAGCCTCCTCATTTATTTTGTCTAGGGAGCCTCTTCCTTCCTTTTGTTTTGGGCTGCTGGCTGTACTTGATGCTGGGGAGGGAGGCCAGCGGGGACTACTACCCCCATCAGCTAAGGGCGACTGTGATGTGTGCAGTATTGGGCTCTGCTGCATATAGGAGCTGCTGCCAGGGTTACTCACTGCGCCTTCTGGGTCTCTGTCTCCCTCCTGCTGCTCCAGCCTTCTCTGCGGGGCTGGGGGCTTTCTTCCCATGCCGGTGAGCTTGGTCTGTGCTTGTTCCGGCTGCCCTGCTTCTCCTCCCGATGTCCAGAGTGTTGAGCCGGCTCAGCATTGTCCTGGTGCTCCTGTGATCGGAGCCTCGTGGGAGCCGGCGACATCTTGCCTCCGCTGGCGGTCTCACTCCCGCTGCCTAGGAACCGTTCCAGGGTGCCTCCGCGGCTTATCGGAGTGCAGGACTGTGAGCGCGGGAGCCTCTTCTTGCCCATGGGGTATCGGGCGGTCACCTTTTACTGCTCAGTGGTGCCTCTGAGTGCCGTTTAAGGTAAGGGATGCGGGAGCTCGCCGGAGAAGCGACCTATCCCGACATCTGCAAGCCACGCCTCCTTGCCAGTTTCTGTTTGGACCGGACTTAGACAAAATCCTTGAGAAGGCGGCCGACAGAAAGAGGGGATTCCCGGAAGAAAAACAACAGAGAGGGAAGACCTTCTTTCGGGCCCCAGCGCAACAGCCCGAGACCTACCGAGGCAAGGGCAAGACGGGCCGCTGGAGTTACCCCAAGGGGGGCAGAGGAAGGAACTTCCTCTTTAACCCCCACCAGGGGGAGCCAAAGCAGAGACCCTGATGCCATCCCCATGGGGACAAGGCTGGGGAGCTTTGCGGATCGATGGGCCGCGATCTGCGAAGGCACATGGATCCCAAAGATCCTACAGCAGGGATACCGGATAGAACTGTTATCCCTCCCCAGAAGGAAATACATCACCACGGGAGGCTCAGGGCAACAATTACACCTACTAAGATGAAGCGTTCGGGAGCTACAACAGTTAAACGCAATATCCCTGTACCGCAGAACGAAGAAACCCGGGGCCATTATTCCAGGCTCTTCCTAATAAGAAAACCCTGTGGGAAACAGCAGATGATAGTAAACCTGAAGCCTCTGAACGCCTTCGTCAAGTACAGAAAATTCAAAATGGAGTCCATCTCCTCAACAATAAAGTTGATTCCCAGAGGGGCCTACATGGCGTCTATCGATCTAAAAGATGCTTATTTCCACGTGCCGATCCACGAGGGGTCCCAGAAATACCTAAGGTTTGCAGTGGATATGGGCGGATGAATAGAGCACCATCAGTTCAGATGCCTGCCTTTCGAGATCTCCTCAGCACTCAGAATTTTTACCAAAATTATGGCAGAGGTAGCCGCCTACCTGAGGAAGAAATCGGTCCTAATAATACCCTACCTGGATGATATTTTGATAATAGCAGGGTCCAGAGAACTCCTAACGAAACACCTGGAGATGGTGCTAGAACTTCTCCAGTCCCTAGGATGGATCATAAACTGGGAAAAATCCAGCTTAGATCCCAGCAAAGAGAAAACATTTCTGGGTATAACACACTTAACTCAGAATCTCAACGCTCCTGCCTGCCCGAGGAAAAAATACAAAAGATCCGACGGCTGGTCAAAACCTTCCTACGGTAACAATCATGCACAATTCGGGAAGCCATGTCCCTCCTGGGAAGCCTGATGTCATGCATTCCAGAAGTAGCATGGGCCCAGGCCCACACCAGAGCCCTGCAAACCTCAGTCCTGTCAGTTGGGGACAAAAAACAGTCCTCTCTAGGGGCAAAAATGTACATCCCGAACACAGTGAAAACATCCCTGCGCTGGTGGACATCCCCAGCGAACCTGCGGAGGGGGGGTCCACTGGATACAGAACCCAGCCACGCACATCACAACGGACGCAAGCGCCTGGGGATGGGGAGTGCATGTGGGGGACCAGTTCCTTCAGGGCCCATGGCCACAAAGGATAAGAGACCAATCCTCAAACTGCAGGGAACTCTAGGCCGTGTGGCGGGTCCTACAGCAGTTAGGAAACTCGCTACAGAACCAGCATATAGGGATACTGTCGGACAATACCACCGCGGTCACCCATATTCGGCACCAGGGGGGCACAAGGTCTCCCGCCCTGCAAAACATCGCACAGAAAATTTTCCGCTGGGCAGAGGGCCGGATCCTTTTGATCACGGCAACACATTTGAAGGGGACACTAAAAGCGGATTTTCTCAGCAGGAGGCGGATAGACCCAGGAGAATGGTCTCTTTTCCAGGAAGCATTCAGAATCCTGACTAACCGATGGGGGACCCCACAATTGGACCTATTCGCAACCAGGGAGAACACCAAAGTGAGCAACTTCTTCTCCCTCTGGCCAGGAGATCGTCCTACAGCAATAGACGCCCTAGGCCAGGACTGGGGAGAGGGGCTGGCGTACGCCTTTCCTCCCATACCGCTGATTTCCAGAGTCTTACAGCATTTCAGAACCCAGGTATGCACACTAAACCTGGTGACCCCCTTCTGGCCCAAGAGAAGTTGGTTCGGCCTTCTGACAACTTTGAGCGTCCAGGACCCAGTCATCTTTCCTACCTGGACAGATCTGCTATCACAAGGGCCACTGAACCACCCGGGCATAGACAGACTCCACCTAACAGCATGGATCTTGAGGAATCCTCACTGAGAAGGAAGGGGTTCTCAGAGAGAGTGGTTGAAACGTTAAGGTCCAGCAGGAAAAAGACGACCCACCTTATCTACCAGAAGGTTTGGAGAAGGTTTTCCTTATGGAGACAGGAAAAGGGATTCCCGGGACTCCATCCCGGATATCCCCTTGATCTTAGAGTTCTTGCAGGGGGGCCTAGAGATGGGCCTCTCTCCAAGTACCCTGAGGGTCCAGGTTGCAGCCCTTAGCGCTATATGTGATACAAAGTTCGCGGAGAACAGATGGGTCAGGAGGTTCCTGACAGCAGCAGCTAGACTACGACCTAGGCCCATAAATATTTTTCTAGACTGGAACCTTAATTGGGCCCTAAGGGCCATGACAGCGGAACCATTCGAGCCGATCGAAGCATTACCAATAAAAATGCTCACGATCAAGACGATTTTCCAGGTGGCTATCACCTCCGCAAGGCGGGTTAGCGAGTTGCAGGCCCTGTCCATTCGCCACCCGTTCCTGAAGATCTCGGACACCAATTAGTATTTAAAACAGACCCTGCCTTCATGCCAAAGGTAGTATCGCATTTTCATAGGTCCCAGGACCTAGTAATTCCCTCATTTTTTAGTAAGCCTAAAAACGAGGGAGAAAAAGCCCTAAGCTGCCTGGACGTTAGGAGAGCAGTCCTAGGCTATATGGATGGCTACAAGCCACTGGAGACGGGACGACAACCTGTTCATCCAGTTCTGTGGCCCAAACAAAGGGAGCAAAGTAGCAAAAAGCTCCATAGCCAGGTGAATCCGCCTGGCCATTATAGAGTCCTATAAGGCCCTCGGGAAGGAAATTCCCTTAGCTCTTAAAGCCCATTCTACAAGGGCAGTAGCGTCCTGATGGGCCGAACATAGCTCAGCTTCGATCGAGCAGATATGCAACCCGCAGTCTGGAAGAAGCCGCACACTTTCATTAATCACTATAGGGTAAAAGCGCAGCAGGATAAGGACATGGCCTTCGGCCGCAAAGTCCTCTCGGTGGCTATCCCACCCTAGAAAAAGACTTTAGTTGGTACATCTCAAGTGGTGTTGTCGTGGAGACGACTGGGGAAAAAATAGATTACACCTACCCGATCGGGTTTCCAGGAGTCTCCACGACAGCACCCGTACATTCCCCCCCCCCCCCCAAGAAGATGAAAAAGAAACTATAGAATATAATTTCCCCCCCCAAAAAAGACCCAGTTGGGTAAAGATATAAGTTAAGCTCCTACCCCGGCAATTCGTTAGAATCCACTGAGGAAAGTGGGGAAGGGGGGGAGCTTTTAAACTCTCAGTGTGTTCCTGTCCTATCAGGAGGAGGCAATCTCAAGTGTTGCTGTGGTGGAGACTCCTGGAAACCCAATTATCAGGTAGGTATAATCTATTTTTTTGGAAGCAAAAAAACTGCTCTTACTCCATTTTTCTTATCCACTTTTAGTAAATTGTAAATGAAAAAATAAATTGTACCTCCAGGGAGCAATAAATGAGTATACCTTGTCTCAAAAGCTAGGTCCACAGAATTTTTAAATAGCCTGTATGTCTCATCAATCGTGTAATATACCTTAATTAAAAACATGTTTTTGCTTTACAACTGTAAATCAAAGCTGAAGTGCAGTTCACTGCTTATCGTTAGGCCGCCAGCTTCTCTAGTAATTTAAGTAATAGGACATGGTTTTAGTTAGGAAGGGACTGTCTTACCAGCTCCCCTGCACACCCAGCTCACAGATCTGCAGTCAGTGTGTACACAATCTCTGTCCTGATAGTATACTGTATTTACATAACCTGCTAAGTGCACTTACGGTAGCTTTGTGTTGTAGGCATTATATATGTCTCTAGTTTGCTGTGGGCAAAGCAGCATAATTCTTGTTGGATTGAGCTTTACTAGGTCTTGTTCATTTGCCTGGTCATAGTGTGTGTGTGTAAATAAATATATATATATATATATATATATATATATATATATACACTACCGTTCAAAAGTTTGGGGTCACCCAAACAATTTTGTGTTTTCCATGAAAAGTCACACTTATTCACCACCATGCGTTGTGAAATGAATAGAAAATAGAGTCAAGACATTGACAAGGTTAGAAATAATGATTTGTATTTGAAATAACATTGTTTTTACATCAAACTTTGCTTTCGTCAAAGAATCCTCCTTTTGCAGCAATTACAGCATTGCACACCTTTGACATTCTAGCTGTTAATTTGTTGAGGTAAGCTTGTGAAATTGCACCCCATGCTTCTAGAAGCATCTCCTACAAGTTGGATTGGTTGGATGGGCACTTCTGGCGTACCATACGGTCAAGCTGCTCCCACAACAGCTCAATGGGGTTCAGATCTGGTGACTGCGCTGGCCACTCCATTACCGATAGAATACCAGCTGCCTGCTTCTGCTGTAAATAGTTCTTGCACAATTTGGAGGTGTGTTTAGGGTCATTGTCCTGTTGTAGGATGAAATTGGTTCCAATCAAGCGCTGTCCACTGGGTATGGCAGGGCATTGCAAAATGGAGTGATAGCCTTCCTTATTCAGAATCCCTTTTACCCTGTACAAATCTCCCACCTTACCAGCACCAAAGCAACCCCAGACTATCACATTACCTCCACCATGCTTAACAGATGGCGTCAGGCATTCTTCCAGCATCTTTTCATTTGTTCTGCGTCTCACAAACGTTGTTCTTTGTGATCCAAACACCTCAAACTTGGATTCATCCGTCCACAACACTTTTTTCCAGTCTTCCTCTGTCCAATGTCTGTGTTCTTTTGCCCATCTTAATCTTTTTCTTTTATTGGCCAGTCTCAGATATGGCTTTTTCTTTGCCACTCTGCCCTGAAGCCCAAAATCCCGCAGCCGCCTCTTCACTGTAGATGTTGACACTGGTGTTTTGCGGGTACTATTTAATGAAGATGCCAGTTGGGTACCTGTGAGGCGTCTGTTTCTCAAACTAGAGACTCTAATGTGCTTATCTTCTTGCTTAGTTGTGCAACGCGGCCTCCCACTTCTTTTTCTACTCTGGTTAGAGCCTGTTTGTGCTGTCCTCTGAAGGGAGTAGTACACACCGTTGTAGGAAATCTTCAATTTCTTAGCAATTTCTCGCATGGAATAGCCTTCATTTCTAAGAACAAGAATAGACTGTCGAGTTTCAGATGAAAGTTCTCTTTTTCTGGCCATTTTGAGCGTTTAATTGACCCCACAAATGTGATGCTCCAGAAACTCAATCTGCTCACAGGAAGGTCAGTTTTGTAGCTTCTGTAACGAGCTAGACTGTTTTCAGATGTGTGAACATGATTGCACAAGGGTTTTCTAATCATCAATTAGCCTTCTGAGCCAATGAGCAAACACATTGTACTATTAGAATACTGGAGTGATAGTTGCTGGAAATGGGCCTCTATTCACCTTTGTAGATATTGCACAAAAAACCAGGCATTTACAGCTAGAATAGTCATTTACCACATTAGCAATGTATAGAGTGCATTTGTTTAAAGTTAGGACTAGTTTAAAGTTATCTTCATTGAAAAGTACAGTACTTTTCCTTCAAAAATAAGGACATTTCAATGTGACCCCAAACTTTTGAACGGTAGTGTATATGTATATATATAGATTAGAAAATGGACACATCAGAGTCGTTGACAAATTTCCTTTAAAGCGGTTGTCTGGCAAATAAAATAGCCACATCTGAAGCCTTTGCGAAACCTAAACTAGAATATAACTAGGACTGGTTGATAAGACCAGGAGCAGCCTGACAAGAATGGACAGTGTGCTGTTAGGCTCTGCCTGCCATGTGCCTTTACCCCAACCACAGCTCTCTCCCCTCCTTTCAGATATCAACAACCCATCCCAGTTGCATTCTTGGATGAATTTCTAGCAGACTTTAGATGGCGACCGTATTTTTATTTTTTTTTCCTCAAAAGATATTGATTGGAAAGCCTTTTTAGATGTAATCCCAATTTTGCCTTAAAAAATTAAAAAAGGACCCAAGCAGTCTGCCGATTATGGCACATGACTTGAACATGAGTACTGTTCTTATTCTATATGTGCCCTTAGTGCCCACTAGATTTAATTATTTAACTTACCTACATGTTTGAGTGAAATAACGAATTCCGGCGATGGCACTAAATGATTGTAAATAGAGATGAGTGAGTATACTCGCTAAGGCACATTACTCGAGCGAGTAGTGCCTTAGCCAAGTACCTGCCCGCTCGTCTCTAAAGATTCGGGGGCCGGCGGGGAGGAACAGAGGGGAGATCTCTCTCTCCCTCTCTTCCCCCCGCTCCCTGCCGCAACTCACCTGTCACCCGCGCCGGCCCCCGAATCTTTAGAGACGAGTGGGGAGATACTTGGCTAAGGCACTACTCGCTCGAGTAATGTGCCTTAGCGAGCATACTCGCTCCTCTCTAATTGTAAACCTTTATACAATTCTTTCAAGGTGATAGAATGAAGATTGTCTCATAAGTTTTGACAAGAATTGACATTTACCTCCTTACAAATACTAAAGTGTTCTACGAATCGTCCCTTGTTTCCATTTTACTGATATCAGACCGTTAAATCTCTGTGGAATCTGACTCTTGTGACTTGTTGATAATGTCATCATACGCTAAGTGGCAGAAATATCACTGTTGTATCGCTAAAGAGAGGTCATGTCCTATCACTTGTAAACTGTGGAGCTTGGAAGGTAGACAGTGATGGCCTGAAGAGGAATTATCCTATGAGCGCACTGCTGAATGATAAGACTTGAGTAGCTACACTGGTGATAATGTTTTTCCAGTAGAGTCTTTGACCATGTAAAGATAGACGAGTCAGGATGAGGCACAGGTTTGTATAATCTACGTACATATCATGCTGACTAATTAAAAAACAATGTTACTCAGGGTTTGCCTATATTGTTGCTATAGACTGATTTGCATATTTCTTATAGGGTTGACTTAAACCTACAAAGAACATTATGACACTGGGGCATATGGCGTTTCATGCACCGGTCTAAGTGAATCGTGTGCCAGATGTATTAAGAGGCATGAGAAAAGTGCCCATTCAGTCAGCTAATTGAAATTTCATGATTTTGTGTTTCTCCATATTTAATATGTTAACCCCTTAGCGACCAAGCCTGTTTGTGCCTTAATGACCAGGCCAAATTTTGGAAATCTGACGTGTCACTTTAACACAGAATAACTCCGTAAAGGCTTTGCATATCCCAGTGATTCTGACATTGTTTTTTTTCGCCACATGTTGTACTTCATTTAGGTAGTAAAAATAATCCGATAGAATGTGTGTATAGTTATTAAAAGCGCCAAAATTGGGAACCTTTTTTAAAGCTTGGCATTTTTTTTACATTTTCGATTGCAACATCTCAAATATATGCAAATATACTGTACAAATTTTTGATAAGATATATTTTTCCATGTGTTTACTTTATTCTGGACGCTCAGTTGAAATACTTTTAGGTTTTTTTTAACCTTTTAGGAGACACAGAAATGTAACATTGATTATCAACATTTTGAGAAACACTTTATTTTACGGCACCAAGCCAAGATTACAAAGGCTCATAGGTGTCAGAATGATAGATACCACCACAAATGACCCCATTTTAAAAACGACACCCCTTAATATATTGTCTGAGGGGGGTCAGGAGTATTTTGACTGCACTGTTTTTTTCGAAAGTTAATGCAATTTAGAGGAGAAAAAATAAAATTTCATATTTTTGCAAGTATGTAATTTTAAAGGCAGGTTTTTGTTCTATAGTGCGCATGAAAATGAGAATTTACACCCCAAAATGGGTACCCCTGTTTGTCCTGTGTTCAGAAACATACACATTGCGGCCATAATCTTATGTCTGTATGCACCACGGGGCCCAAAATAAAAAGGAGCAGCCGGTGGCTTTCAGAAACAAAAAAGTGGCTGAGGTGCGGCGGTCTCACACAGAAGGCACTCAACAAGCTGCTCGTGGAACTGTAGGAAGGCAAGCGTTCCCGGGGCTTCTTGTAAATTACATTGGCATTACAGGTCGCGATTTGAATAACGCTGGGCTCATACGGCTGTATATGGAATCTGCTTGCAGAGGCCCGCAGTGGAACCCAGTTGTGAACCCGTCCGTGGCCCTGCATACGGCCGCATAATGTACTGCGCATGACTGTGTACTCACACAGGCTGTCATGCGCAGTACACCCTTTTTGGTGTTTATATTTCCCCCGCTGTCGCTTAGCGATGATGCTGGTACCTGCAGCCTGTACACAATGTGGTTGTGTATGGGCTGCGGGTATATCCATGACAATGGGCTCTATGTCACGGATATCCGTGGTAAAATGGAACCTGCTGCGTTCTGTTTTTTGCCAGTGGATTACATAATTCTTACCCGCTAATGTGAGCGGAATTGTGAAATCCAATGCATTTGGTTGTTCCGCGTATTAACGCAGATCAAATGCATGCATAATCCGCAATTTCTATCCGGCCGTGTGAGACCGGCCCAAGGCAGATCGTATTACCGCAGATCAAACGCATGCATAATCCGCAATTTCTATTCGGCTGCGTGAGACCGGCCTAAGGTAGATCGCTACCTTTTTATCACGTGACTGGGAAACGCTTAACGAGGCCACCGATCACTGCTCCATGCTCTTAGCTACCCTTGGTAGCCAGGAGCAAGGAGATTTTAAATTTTCCGGGCCCTCCCCGGATCCTGCACTTGCGTCCAGCATTTTTCTGGCGGGCGCACGCGCAGAAGCCCGGGCAGGTCCATAGAGGCGTATTGCATCGGGGTTTAGATGCGGAGGCCTCCGGTAAGAAGTTTCATATCCTCACCGATCACATGGGTGAGGGGAGATGAAACTTCACCTTTTTTTACTTTTACGTGATTGCCATTATTCAATTACATGGGTATGAAATTTCATCTCCCCTCACGGATACGATCCATAAGGGAAGATGAAACTAACTTTTTAAACTTTTTTTTACACTGTTTAACTTTCCATGATCAGCGTTATCCATAACAGTGATCATGTGATCGAGAACCACATACAGCGGTCCCCAGTGACATCTGCCTGCACTCGGCTATCTTTGACATCCAGATGTAGAGAGATTTTAAATTTGCAAGCACCCCTCTGACCCTACCTACTTGCCTCGCCCTGGCTAAACCCATGGGGACAACTGGGCGGCGGTCCCTATACTGTCTAGGGATAACCTGATACTACAGGGGAAAAAACTAAGGAAGATACTACCACAGAGAAGCACAAAGGGTTAATGAAAAACTACAGCAAGGGTTAAAGCACAAGGACTAAGAGGACCAGAGAGATCTAGTTAACCTCACTAGATACAAACAAACGCTGGCAATGAAACTTCCCAGCTGCTGCCTCTTATCCCTAGCAAAAGGGCGGAGCCAATGACATGCTGGTGGGTGGAGGAAGAAGACCCACCCACCCACTCACATCAGAAAAGGCTCCCAGAGCTGCGCAGCCGCCCTAAGGGAACCGGCGCCGGACCTGGAAGGAAGAACGCCGTGCCTGGAGCCCCGCAGCTGGACTGGCATGCTGCCAAGACCCAACCGCGCTGCTGGTAAGTTTCCTCCTAACGGGGTATGTTCAGCTGCCCATGGATCCGATCCTTGAGGGCAGCTGAAACTTTAACTTCTTTAGACTTTTTTTTTCACCTTTCTAGTCCCCGGTGACACCTCCTGCCTCCTGGCTACCTTCAGTAGCCAGGAGATCTCAAATTTCCTGGGCCTATGCGGCTGACATAATGAAATCTGGCATGCAGATCTCATTATCTCATTATCTGGAGGACCAGATCGCCACGGGACATCGCGGAGGACGGGGGTGAGTACACTCAGCTGGATCGGATGCATGAGGGCAGCTGAATCTTTAACTTTTTATAAACTTTCTTATACTTTAATGCGATTGGCGCTATCGCAATTGCGTAACTGGGGGGAAGGTGGGCGATTCCCGCTGCCCCTGATGACAGCTCCATGGTGTCGGCTACCTCCGGTAACCGACAACATGGAGCTGTCACGTCCACAGCCCACGGGGCTTTAATTCCCTGAGGAAGCATGTTTTTACGTCCCTGGGGATTAAAGCCCACTAAAGCAGGACGTGAAAAGGCAATGAGGTCACTAAGGTGTTAACAAAGTTGATTTAAATTAGGCTAACAAGGTTTAAAAGGTTGAGGATCTCCACATTAGATTTTTGTGGATTGGCCAAACGTTTATGTGTATGCCTATGTAGAGTCCATACATTTCCACACAAAGTAATCTTATTCTCCAGTCTATTGATATGTTGTATCATTGGAACATCTTGGTTTCAAACAGATGTAGTGATGCAGTAATACGGATCGCACAGCTGCACTGTGTTTGTGGGCTGGAATAGGCTTGGGGGGGGGGGGTCTGTAGTTTGACATTATGGTCAGTGAGTAATGCATATACGCTAAAGTTCTAAAGCACATTTCTGCATTTTCATATATTAATAGAGATATTTTTAGGTTCAGTTAACACATACTAAATAATCCCAAAGAAAGTGGCTTTATTAGTTCCCATGACAGTGATTAATCACATAATAACACTGTAAACCACAACTCATTGCCTTCAAATGACAATATTTTTTGTCTTTTTTCACTTTTTGTTTCTTAAAGTGACCCTCCAGGCCTGGAGAAACAAAGATGGCCACAATAACTTCTCTGGTTGCCTGATGCACACTGTGCATTTAATGCATCATTAATCCTAAGCAATTACACCTGCTTTGATTAAGTAGTACTGGCTAGTCAGATCAACATGTAGTGACTTAGGCCACCCATACATACTATGCACAGCATACGTCAGGTACTCAGACCAGCTGTTTGGAGGGTTGCTTTAAAGGGTCTCTATAGCAAAAACACATTGTTCCATCCTGTTCCCCTCATCAGATTGCTTGTCTCCTATATATATTGCAGTCACTTCCTTGTAGTGCAGCCTTCTTTCTGATGGCACTATCTTGATGCTGAGATTCCTCTCTGTTAACTTTCTGTACACTCCCATGATGCATCAGCACAGCATTTACATGACCAACTACAGCTTGTACCATCTCTGCCTTTTAGGAGGACACTTCCATTACCATCTGTATTTTAAATTCATCTAAATAAACTACAAACCATATTATACAGTCAGGTGGATGAGCTGTGATCTCCTTCAATATAGCTGTGACGGGAGCCTCTAATTATTGGCAGCAACTGTGATAGGGAGTGTCTGTCTCCCCCTGTAAATAGCTTGTGTCGTAGGGTCCATCACATGGATTATGGTAACTGGAAAACTGACTAATTTGAAAGCACATAAAGCCAAGTATATCTGAGCTTCTCAGAATTGAGATCACATGACCACCTTAGGAGAAAGAGGCCAACGATCTTTAGATAGAAAGGAATAATTAAACAAGGTAATACTAGCTGACATATATATATGGTGGGGCTAGTTACGTAATAAATGAAGGAAAAAAAATCACTGGCGTAGCCCCTTAATATATGCCTACTGTCAAAGAAAATGTAGTCCTGGCAAGTATTAAAGTGATCCACTCAGTATGCCATATGGAAATGCACCTTTACTGGTCACCAATGATATACATTAAAGTTTTCTTTCAGGAAATCAGAACTGGTTTATAATAACCAATGAACTCTTGAGTTTCCATATGTTAATACTTAGTGGGGCTCCTTTGGCCCTAATGACATCATATACTCTCCGTGGCATACTTTCTATTAACGTCTGATACACTTCAACTGGTATTTTCCTTCATTCATCCCGCAAACATCTGGTGAGTTCTCTCAAAGTAGATGGACACTGTTCATATTTCCTGACTCAATATTCCAGTTGGTCCCAAAGATGTTCAGTAGGGTTCAGGTCAGGACTCTGTGCTGGCCACTCCAATCGTGGGGCATCCATATTCTCGAACCAAGGTAAAACAAAGTTGGATTTGTGACAAGGTGCATTGCCTTGTTGGAAGTATTGCTGACCATTTCCAGAATATTGCCACATTGTCGGCACCACATTATTGACTATAACATCCAAGTCCATACTCGTGGTTCTTGCCACTACAACCAATGGACTGAGACCATGCCAATGGTGTCTCAATAGTAGTTGCAGAGGGAGCATTCTAAATTGGGCCTCAACACTCTAACCTAGGGGATCATAATTTACCCAATATGCAAATATGGTTAACAGAATTATATCACTTTACATGTAACTACCTCTGATAATGTATTGATATATCCTACAAAGCATATCAGCACTAGATACAAGGACATGTAAAATCATTGGTGGTTAAGCTGATGGCCCAAAAAATGAAATCTATGGCCCTGCTGCAGTCTCTTTACTATGTATAGTGCTTTCTATATTTCTGTCACCAGGTGGCACCATTTTAATATAAAGAAATTCTACCTAATAACCCGATGCCAATGTGTTGTTGGCATACATAGTAGGTGCAACCAACAAGAAGTCCAGTTTATTTATTTAGCCACCTTCTTATCAATGACTGACTGGAAAATACACCAAATTCTTAAAGGTAGAAACAAGCACACATCTTTCTGTCATTCTGCTCATTTCCAGCTATAATTAAAAGCAGACTGGTCATGTAAATCTGCAGCCCTATGTAAGAGCAGCAAATTAGATCTACAGGTCTATACTCTGATTAGCCAAAAGGCACAAAAGATTTTGTGTCATTCAGCTAACAGGAGCGATGAAAAGAGGCAAACACACAATACAGAGAGGGAAGGGGATGAAATCCCTTATATATTTGCTATATTTACTAAGTGAGTTTGCTGTACGCTTTGATTACTCATATTAGCAAATTTGCACAACATTCTTTTATATATGTAACATGCTACCCTTACAATGATTACAGGAATTATTTGGTGCCAGTGTGTACCCTGTTACTTTTCTTGGCTGGCAGGGTGCTGTTAAAAAGAGGCACTATGGACAGGATAGAGGGCACTTATACTAAATAGTATGCACTAAGGGAGTACTATTGCTGTTTAGGGATAGTAGGCAGCCACTATTACTGTGAATGGGCCATGGGACACAATGGGGCCCAATATTACTGTGTTAATGCCACTAAGGGGGCACTATTAGTGTGTAGGGCACAAAGACAGGCAGATTACTGTATGGGAAACTATTACCATCTAGGGCGCTATCTGTTTTACACTAATTCTTGATACCATTATATCTAAAATATAGTATTTTGGGTACTTTACTAAATAGCAGATACAATAATGTGGGCAACTGAGGACCATGCCAAACACAGTAATGAGGGAAGCGACAAGATGATACTGCTAAAAGGATGTCAGGATGTGACATTTGTGGATTGAGATTAGGGAATTGGGGTGGAGGGTGCTGGAAAAGTGAGGAGCCACAGATATTTGGGCAGAGAACTTGGCAGAGACAGGACATGGTTTGGAGAATTCATTATAAGGGTCTGGGTTGGATAGAGAGGAAAAGAGAAAGTGAATGACTCCAATCAGAGGAGATGTCATAGTGAGTCAGATAATTTAACTGTATTGTATAGTATTTGCTGATACTCATTGTGGAAAAAGAAAAAAAATCAAGCACTTAGGAGTTGTTGGAATCGAATAAAATTTTCTCTGTGTGATTGTAACGTTGATATAAGTAAGTGATAACTATATCAAGACAAAGGGATAATTTATTGGACAAAGCAACCCTTGAAGGGAGGCTCTAGTACCCTGTTGGGCTGCCTCTAGCTTGGATGCTAAATGTGATATGGCCAGGCATGGAGGCATACAGGTTCCATATGGTTCCCTACAACATATCGGTCCACGGTTGCTCTAGCTGAGCTTCTAGATCATGTGAACTCTAAGGCTTTTAAAGTTGGCATCCCAGATGGTCCCATACATGTTCTATTGATGATAAATCTGGCGACTGGGCAGACCACGGAAGTGTGGCAATGTTGTGGAGGCATTCCTGTGACATCCTTGTGTGTGCGGCCAAGCATTATCCTGCTGGAAAATGCCTTTTGGAATCCTCCATGAGGGGAACACATGTGGCTGCAGGATGTCCTGAACATATCACTGGGCTGTCATTGTACCTCGTAGCACTATTAGAGTTGACAAACTGTCATATGCGATGTCACCAAACCATCAAACCAGCAGTGAAGGCAGGATTGAAGAGCTTACCCCTAAGTCTACAGACACAAACACAGCGGTCATCAGTGCCAAAACTAAACTTGGATTCGTTGCCGAAGATAATCTGGTTCCACTTCATAGCAGTTCAGTTTCGTTATTCACAATACCACTGCAAACAGAGGCGATGATGGATGGGTGTCAAAGGCAGTAAACATAATGGGTGCCATGAAACCAAATGTCCCTCAGCCAAGTGCCTGCAAATGGTTCTGACAGACACAGGGGCCAGTAATGATGGCGCCACCTGCCTGTGGATGGCAGATAATGAAACAGTTGGCGATGTTCGTGCTTGTCAATCCTCTCTGCTGGTGATCTATCGAGGCCGTCCTGAGCCGGGTTGCATTGTGTGCGTGCCCTCACGCATCCACTGGTCCCAACAGTCTGGTCAGCACGGCCCAGGTGGCGGGCAATTCATGTATATATATTATATATAGATACACAATTAGGTAGTCAGCGGCACTCCTATATATCCACTTTTAGTGGGGAAGCAGTATAGTAACAGGTGCCAGCAAACCGAATTAACCATTGACTCACCAGTCCATCAGATACAGTCCAATCAATATACACTGGTGCGGCACTCAGCAACTCAATTGTACTCCATAGGTTATAGAAGAAAAAAGTCCATCAGGTTTATTTAAACTCCAAATGACATGCGACGTTTCGACACTCGTCTTTGTCAAGCATAGGCTTTGAGAAGGGGTTCATCATTGGAACGAGAGAGGCAGAATGGTCGTTTTAACAAACTTCTTGCCATGTAGGCTGACCTGACCAAGCTGTTAGGAGGTGTTGGAAGCAGTGGTTATGTGATGGCACATACAAAGGCTGAACAGGCTCTGAACGGCAATGACAGATCACCAGTAGAGACAATCGTTTGATTTACTGTCCACCATCCAGACACAAATGGCACCTTCTCTGCCCAGACCATTTCCAGGAGCTTAGCAGAAGGAAATTTGGTGTCACAGCACCCATAGCATGTCCTGCCATCCCAACACTGTAACCTTCATTTGCAGTGATATCATAAACAAGAAACCTAGACTGCTATAGATTGGAACCGTATAGTCTTATAGTGACAAATCTAGGTTCTGTTTGGGAGCTGACGACAGTTGTGTTCAAGTATGGAGGCCTCATGGTGAGCACTTCAATCCTGCCTTTACTGTGGAGCAACACACAGCTCCTACTGCCGGTGTGATGATCAAGGCAGCCAAGACAGTAGGTCATTGAGGGACACTAACAGTTAAGTGATATTTGCAGGAAGTCCTGCGGCCATATATGTTGCCTCTCATGGCAGGGCTTCCAACAGGTATTTTTCAGCAGCTTAATGCTCAATCACACACAGCAAGGATTTCCTAGAAATGCCTCCACCAGGTTGCCATTGCTATGTGTGCGGCTGGGATCTGTAGTTCTAAGCTTCCTAGCAGTGCAGCCCTCACAGGGTTAATTGATTGAACTGGCTGGGTGTGGTACTTCCTGCTAGCCATTCTCCTGGGTCTGTGCTCACATATAAACCCAGCTCCTGGTCAGTCTGTCTGGTGTTCAGGGTGAGCAGTCATGAATCCTTGTCTGTTGAAGTTTGCAGTGTGATCTGTGTCTTGCTGGTTCATGTCCATTTGTTCGTTTATATTCTGTCAGTTTTGTGTTAGCTTGCTGTGGGACCTGCTAGCTATCTGTGTCCTGTCCTGTTGCAGCGTTCTGTGTGAACGGTGTCTGGTTCTGCTGGACTCCTGGTTAGTGTAGGGACTAGCAGTATAACCAGGAGCCGTGAAGTGGCCTGCTAGCTTTCATGTTTTGTACAAAATATCACCTAATACCTGGTATTTATATTCAGCTTCCTATTTGTTACTAGTGGTTACATTTTGGCTGCTGTATGCTATGTATTCTGGCTCTGTGTGTCCCGTTGTTCAGTCCCTGTCATGTGGCATGTGAATGCATCCTGTTCTGGTGTATGGCTCCTAGGATCAGCTAGGGCCCAGATCTAAAGACCGCTGGGCTGCCCTTTTTGGGGCAATGTTCCCGCTTAGGTAGGGCACTGTTATACCCCTTGTAGCACAGGATCAGTTTGCCAGAAACTCGTGTGCATACCCAGTCCTTCCTTGGTCACGATCGTGTGGGCCCCGTGCTTAGTTTGCCCACACGATCATAACAGCCACTCTTTCTTGGTCTTCCCATTTTGTCAGATTTATCGCCAATCTAGTATTTATGTGGCCCACTGGGACACTATCTTCGGCTCCCTACTAGTGTGCAGGATCTAGAGACCCAGTTACAACATCTGTGGGCCAATATCCTGCAGAATACCATACGGAGCCTGCATGCCGACTGTATCCAGGCTAGATGCGGCCAACGGGGTACTAGATAGAGCCTCCTTTGTATTGTACAGTATTAACCTTTCGCTCTTATATTGTAATCACCTACATATATCCTTACATTCACATTTATAAAGTTTCACTAAGTTTCAACAACTCCTTCTAGATTATTTTTGTCAATGAGTGTATGTAGGGGACATATGCCTTGGGGTTTGTGCTCCGTGTTCCTTATCTATTAAGACTCTATTATTATTACTGATTGCTATTACTGATTAGTAACTGGGCTCTGTAATACGATTACTGAGCCTAGTTATTTGAAGCACACTATTCATATTTGATAGCTAGTATTGATTAGTCATATTGAAGCAGAATACTCACTCAGTCCGGGAGTTAATAGATGGAACAGAAAATATTTGTAAAGTAAAAAAGTTTTACTTTTGCATGAACCTGCAAATGATGCAATACTTTACCTCCATCCCTGTTTGCATATCTGATGACTGATCTGATGACTACACGTACAAATACCGGGCAAACCAGATCCCTCTGCTGCTTACTACCTTTTCGAATATCCCTGCCAATTTTTTCTTAGGCCGGCACTCCTGACAGGGTAGCATTTTTAGATGACTAATCTGCTTTAAAGCCTATATCACAGAGTGAGTTGAATTCTGATGCTTCCGTTGATAAAGTTATCTACAGCGATGGTAAATGTGACACATCTAGTCTAACTCTAAGCTGTCTAGACTGAAGACAGTATAAATAAATCTGCCCATAGTGTTTAAAGAGTCTGTCCACTTTTTACAATCTCTTTTGAAGAATAGTCCCTTAAAAAAGATTACAGATTGTTCCACTAAAAGGAACTGCAGCCATCAATTGCTATCTACAGAGGAACTCAACAACAAGTGATCAATTTCCCTGCAGCGCCACCACAGAGGAAGTGAAGCGTCCTATGGTGCCCATCGAAATAGGTCATCCATGTAATGCAGCGAAATGATGGACCATCTGGCTAAGTGATAGATGTCTCAAACTAGAGTCTCACCTCTCTTAAAGGGAACTTGTCAACTTCCGAAAGCACCATAAACTAACTTATGGTGCTATTAGAAGAGGTGGCAGGAAGCCGCGTGATGTATTTTTTATACTCACCCGCTCTTTGGTTCCGTGGTGCCCGCTACTGAAGTCCACTCAGTGCACAATAATTGGACTCTATTCAGAGTCCTGTGAATTCGCTTTCCTATAACGTGTGCACGAGACTCAGAGTCAGATTTACATGTGCCGCACTGACTTCAGAGACGGCACCTTGGAAACCAAGAAGCGAGTGAGAATAAGTTAGTTTATGGTGCTTTAGGCAGTGACAGCTTCCCATTAACTCAAAATGCCCTAATGGTGTATTTCAAAGTTGGTTGTCTACTTTGGATAACCCTTTTAATGTCAGGACAAGTGGAAAATGTGAAAGTCATACTTCCATAACTTTAACTATTCTCTGTTCTTGATGGAAAGGCCAAAAGCTGATCTTCGTCCATGATAGAAGATACAAATTTCTTCCCCCACAATCAACATTGTCTTGTTGAAGCAAATAGGTCTAGGTGACAGTGGAAACAAAAGCAGCCATCAATCTTCAGTAGCATCTTTTCAAATTAATTGTGAAATGTGTATATGCAGCTATTTACTACTACCGCAGACTTAATAGGCAACACATCAAGTGTAGGCTCAGCCAAAAGGTTGTGAGTCACTGTAAAACCCACATGTAGTGTTTGTAAAACTTCATATAGTTGTTTGCAATATAAGCTGCCAAAATGGATGGAAATAACCAGATAGTATTGTGCTCTCTGCATGAAGATTGTAGCAGGTGATGCTGGCATTGTAATGGGGAAGCACTGTGTGGCTTGCACTATTAAGGAGGGCACTATGGGGCCATCATCGCCCTTTTCCGGCAGCTCTCATAGGCTCCCATAGCGCATGCAGAGCGGCCGACCAGAATTCTCTCTGTAAGCGATCTTTCTTGCGGCCGGACGATTTTACGCACCAAAAAATCGCCCATCTGACAAATGCATTGGTATCCAATGCTTCAGATGGTTGGGATTTTCGGTCGGTGTTTTATCGTGGCAAAATAGTTATGATAAAACGCTCGTGTGAATGCAGCCTAACTTACATGATGGTGTATTGAACTGGCTGGGACTAGGCGCAGATATGCGTGTGCATGAATCACAAGTACTGAGATCCCATTTCCTATGTTTATCTTAGGTGGAGAATTTAGACCTATGTCCCTTTCTTTAATAACTGCACATCTGTATGTCCTCCCATCTTAAGGTGCGTTTAGACAGAATGATCATCGTTCAAATGAACGAAGGGGAACGATAAATAATCATTCAGTCTAAACGTGAGTCAACGACTGGATGACTAATGAGATTCATCAGCTTCTCATTCGTTATTCAGTTTCGGACGACTTAAAAATCATCTTTGGCCCGTTCACTTCTCGTTGCATTTAAACACTTCCCGCTCAGTGTTTCCCATAGGAGTGTGAAAGACTAAACCAGAAGTGAGTAAGAACTGAACGATACTCAACGATGATGTGCCTGTCCAAACAGGCTGCACAGGGTTGTTGATCCGGG
This sequence comes from Eleutherodactylus coqui, assembly GCF_035609145.1. Lineage (NCBI taxonomy): Eukaryota > Metazoa > Chordata > Amphibia > Anura > Eleutherodactylidae > Eleutherodactylus > Eleutherodactylus coqui. The sequence continues at coordinate 69,165,267 of NC_089844.1, read as the reverse complement.
GATCTTCCGACCAGACTTGGAGTAAGGTTGGAACTTTTCAAATGTTGATCCAGGGATTATTCTGACCACCCTTATGGAGTTGGGAAGGAATTATTTCCCCAAAAATTGGATAAGTTGGCTTCTGCCTTATTGGATTTTTTTTGGCTTCCTCTGGAGCAACAAGAAGGGGGGTGGAAACAGGCTGAAATGGATGGAGATTTGTCTTTTTTCAACCTAGTATACTATGTTACTATGCATGTCACCAGCTTATTCGCTTGGACAAATGAGAACTGTGCAGTTCTCATTGTGTGTAAAAGGGCCAATAGTCTGAATATTAAATATATATATATATTTTTTTTTGTTTCCCGTATATGACAATGTTGATCCAGAATAGTCGTCAGCTGTGGTATTGTTCCTTATAGTCACACAAATTATACATTTAACCGACTACGATAGAGTTATAGCTTCCCACCAGGCCAGCAAAGGAAGAACTTGACGGGGATTAAAGGAGTTCATTGTTCTAATTTGAGATACCCACAAACACTAGGTGACTCTGCGAAGACTTGTTTCCATGTAGACGGGTGGGTATAAGGTAATCTCTGTGATGTAACCACTTGGTGTTTTACTTCAGTCCTGTACACTGTCTTCCTGTGCCTTATTTGTTGAATGAATGCTGTTTACTTCAAAAGGACTTGTTCTCTGGATCATAGATTTCAGCTGCAGCTTCTAGTAAGTGTTTTATCTCACCCGAGTGCTGGGTTCACATTTGCACTGCTCAGTACTGTCATTTATTGTCCTCCATGATGCTGCTGCTGCTTTTCAGGGTGTGATAGAGAGACAGGGGAGCAGAAACTGTGTGCAGTGTATGGAGACATCATAATAGCTAGTCTCGATCCATCAGCTCAGGAAAAACTGAGAATTAGAAATTGAGCTCCTACAGAATGAGAAAACAGCTAAAATTGTAAATGCATACCAATACTCGCTCACTATGCATCTATGGAACCTAACAGCTCGATCTGTGACCCTCCTAGGGGCCTCTAGCTCACCTTCAAGTATATCCTCTACTCCCCCAATAAATATATGACGTATATATTTATGGAGCTAAATCAGCAAAAGATCTTTGCACCGTTATGACAAGCTACAAGCATAGCCCAACCCCCTGACCCCTTGCTCCTCCCCTTACGTGTTTTCCCTACTGTCTTTATACTTGTTTCTCCCTTAATGTTACTCTTGGTTCAGGTCTCTTCAGGCCGATTTATATTTTGTTTCAGTAGGGGGTTTATCTAATAAAGGAATAAAACTTTGAATTTTACTTTATTCCTGCTCTGTAAGAAGTAATACCTGAAATGTAATTTGGGGCATTTTGCCCAACTTTGTAACCCCCCTGACTATTAAAATAGATGTAATATTGAAAGTCATGTTTAATATGTTTTGACTAGAGATGAGCGAACGCGTTCGTCCGAGCTTGATATTCGTGCGAATATTAGGGTGTTCGGGATGTTCGTTATTCGTGACGAACACCATGCGGTGTTCTGGTTACTTTCACTTCCTTCCCTGAGACGTTAGCGCGCTTTTCTGGCCAATTGAAAGACAGGGAAGGCATTACAACTTCCCCCTGCAACGTTTAAGCCCTATACCACCCCCCTGCTGTGAGTGGCTGGCGAGATCAGGTGTTCGCCTAATATAAAAGTCGGCCCCTCCCGCGGCTCGCCTCAGACGCGGTGTGAGTTAGATGAGGGACAGTGCTGTTTATACCGGAGCTGCTGTAGGGAAAGAATTGGTAGTTAGTGTAGGCTTCAAGACCCCCCAAAGGTCCTTATTAGGGCCACTGATAGCTGTGTGTTGGCTGCTGTTAGCAGTGGGATTTTTTTTTCTTCTCAAAATCGGCTCTGCAGAGCGTTGCACCTGGCATTAGGGACAGAAGTGCTGCATAGGCAGGGAGAGTGTTAGGAGTGAGTGTAGCCTTCAAGAACCTCAACGGTCCTTTCTAGGGCCATATTTATCCGTGTGCAGTACTGTCCAGGCTGCTTTTAGCTGTGCTGCATTTTTTTTGGGCTTCTCAAAATCGCCTCTGCAGAGCATTCCACCCTCCATTGATACTGCAGGGAAAGAATTGTATAGGCAGGGCCACAACACAGTTATTATTCATAGAATATACGCAGTGCTGCCTGTTGGTGGGAAAAAACTGAAAACAAATCTATTTGTCCAGCCTCTGTCCGTCCTTACGGGCGGTGGAGACGTGTGAGCTGCGTGAAAAACATTGCTAAATCATACGCAGCCAGCTACGCTTTACTGCTGGGTTCGCCATTTGCTTTCCTTAATTGGGAAAAAAAATACCTGCTCTCCAAGAGTTATAATAACTCTGCTACCCTCACGTTCTGTGACACATAAGCAGGGACACAGCACAGTTATTAAACTTCTCAGGTTCATTGAATATACGCAGTGCTGCCTGTTGGTGGGAAAAAACTGAAAACAAATCTATTTGTCCAGCCTGTGTCCGTCCTTACGCCTGTGGAGACGTGTGAGCTGCGTGAAAAACATTGCTAAATCATACGCAGCCAGCTACGCTTTACTGCTGGGTTCGCCATTTGCTTTCCTTAATTGGGAAAAAAAATACCTGCTCTCCAAGAGTTATAATAACTCTGCTACCCTCACGTTCTGTGACACATAAGCAGGGACACAGCACAGTTATTAAACTTCTCAGGTTCATTGAATATACGCAGTGCTGCCTGTTGGTGGGAAAAAACTGAAAACAAATCTATTTGTCCAGCCTCTGTCCGTCCTTACGCCTGTGGAGACGTGTGAGCTGCGTGAAAAACATTGCTAAATCATACGCAGCCAGCTACGCTTTACTGCTGGGTTCGCCATTTGCTTTCCTTAATTGGGAAAAAAAATACCTGCTCTGCCACAGTTAATAACTCTGCTACCCTCACGTTCTGTGACACATAAGCAGGGACACAGCACAGTTATTAAACTTCTCAGGTTCATTGAATATACGCAGTGCTGCCTGTTGGTGGGAAAAAACTGAAAACAAATCTATTTGTCCAGCCTGTGTCCGTCCTTACGCCTGTGGAGACGTGTGAGCTGCGTGAAAAACATTGCTAAATCATACGCAGCCAGCTACGCTTTACTGCTGGGTTCGCCATTTGCTTTCCTTAATTGGGAAAAAAAATACCTGCTCTGCCAGAGTTATAATAACTCTGCTACCCTCACGTTCTGTGACACATTAGCAGGGACACAGCACAGTTATTAAACTTCTCAGGTTCATTGAATATACGCAGTGCTGCCTGTTGGTGGGAAAAAACTGAAAACAAATCTATTTGTCCAGCCTCTGTCCGTCCTTACGCCTGTGGAGACGTGTGAGCTGCGTGAAAAACATTGCTAAATCATACGCAGCCAGCTACGCTTTACTGCTGGGTTCGCCATTTGCTTTCCTTAATTGGGAAAAAAAATACCTGCTCTGCCACAGTTAATAACTCTGCTACCCTCACGTTCTGTGACACATAAGCAGGGACACAGCACAGTTATTAAACTTCTCAGGTTCATTGAATATACGCAGTGCTGCCTGTTGGTGGGAAAAAACTGAAAACAAATCTATTTGTCCAGCCTGTGTCCGTCCTTACGCCTGTGGAGACGTGTGAGCTGCGTGAAAAACATTGCTAAATCATACGCAGCCAGCTACGCTTTACTGCTGGGTTCGCCATTTGCTTTCCTTAATTGGGAAAAAAAATACCTGCTCTGCCACAGTTAATAACTCTGCTACCCTCACGTTCTGTGACACATAAGCAGGGACACAGCACAGTTATTAAACTTCTCAGGTTCATTGAATATACGCAGTGCTGCCTGTTGGTGGGAAAAAACTGAAAACAAATCTATTTGTCCACCCTGTGTCCGTCCTTACGCCTGTGGAGACGTGTGAGCTGCGTGAAAAACATTGCTAAATCATACGCACCCAGCTACGCTTTACTGCTGGGTTCGCCATTTGCTTTCCTTAATTGGGAAAAAAAATACCTGCTCTGCCACAGTTAATAACTCTGCTACCCTCACGTTCTGTGACACATAAGCAGGGACACAGCACAGTTATTAAACTTAGATAATTCATTCACTAGAGGCAGTGGGGCCTTTCGTTTTCCAAAAAGGGCAAAAATGATATTTGGCCTGCAGTCTTGCGCCAATTTATTTCCTGCCTGTGAAATCAAATCACTGGTAATACAGCATGCTGAGGGGTAGGGGTAGGCCTAGAGGACGTGGACGCGGCCGAGGACGCGGAGGGCCAAGTCAGGGTGTGGGCACAGGCCAAGCTCCTGATCCAGGTGTGTCGCAGCCGACTGCTGCGCGATTAGGAGAGAGGCACGTTTCTGGCGTCCCCACATTCATCGCCCAATTAATGGGTCCACGCGGGAGACGGTTATTAGAAAATGAGCAGTGTGAGCAGGTCCTGTCCTGGATGGCAGAAAGTGCTTCGAGCAACCTATCGTCTACCCGCAGTTCTGCGCCGTCCACTGCTGCCAATCCGAATCCTCTGTCTGCTGCTCCTCCTTCCTCCCAGCCTCCTCACTCCACTACAATGACACCTGCTCAGGAGCGGGAACACTCCCAGGAACTGTTCTCGGGCCCCTGCTTAGATTGGGCAGCAGCGGTTCCTCTCCCACCAGAGGAGTTTATCGTCACTGATGCCCAACCATTCGAAAGTTCCCGGGGTCCGGGGGAAGAGGCTGGGGACTTCCGCCAACTGTCTCAACAACTTTCTGTGGGTGAGGAGGACGATGACGATCAGACACAGTTGTCTTGCAGTGAGGTAGTAGTAAGGGCAGTAAGTCCCAGGGAGCAGCGCACAGAGGATTCGGAGGAAGAGCAGCAGGACGATGAGGTGACTGACCCCACCTGGTGTGCAACGCTTACTCAGGAGGACAGGTCTTCAGAGGGGGAGTCAAGGGCATCAGCAGGGCAGGTTGCAAGAGGCAGTGCAGTGGCCAGGGGTAGAGGCAGGGCCAGACCGAATAATCCACCAAGTGTTTCCCAAAGCGCCCCCTCGCGCCATGCCACCCTGCGGAGGCCGAGGTGCTCTAAGGTCTGGCAGTTTTTCACAGAGACGCCTGACGACCGACGAACAGTGGTGTGCAACCTTTGTCGCGCAAAGCTCAGCCGGGGAGCCAACACCAACAGCCTCACCACCACCACCATGCGCAGACATATGATGGCCAAGCACCCCGCAAGGTGGGACAAAGGCCGTTCACCGCCTCCGGTTTGCACCCCTGCCTCTCCCCCTGTGCCCCAACCTGCCACTGAGATGCAACCCCCCTCTCAGGACACAGGCACTACCGCCTCATGGCCTGCACCCACACCCTCATCTCCGCTGTCCTCGGCCCCATCCAGCAGTGTAGTTCAGCGCACCGTTCAGCCGTCGCTTGCGCAAGTGTTCGAGCGCAAGCGCAAGTACGCCGCCACGCACCCGCACGCTCAAACGTTAACCGTCCGCATCGCAAAATTCATCAGCCTTGAGATGCTGCCGTATAGGGTTGTGGAAACGGAGTCCTTCAAAAGTATCATGGAGGCGGCGGCCCCGCGCTACTCAGTTCCCAGTCGCCACTACTTTTCCCGATGTGCCGTCCCAGCCCTGCACGACCACGTCTCCCGCAACATTGTGCGCGCCCTCACCAACGCGGTTACTGCCACGGTCCACTTAACTACGGACACGTGGACAAGCACAGGCGGGCAGGGCCACTACATCTCCCTGACGGCACATTGGGTGAATTTAGTGGAGGCTGGGACAGAGTCAGAGCCTGGGACCGCTCACGTCCTACCCACCCCCAGAATTGCGGGCCCCAGCTCGGTGGTGGTATCTGCGGAGGTGTATGCTTCCTCCACTAAAGCACCCTCCTCCTCCTCCTCCTCTGTCTCGCAATCAAGATGTGTTAGCAGCAGCATGTCGCCAGCAGTCGGTGTCGCGCGGTGTGGCAGCACAGCGGTGGGCAAGCGTCAGCAGGCCGTGCTGAAACTACTCAGCTTAGGCGATAAGAGGCACACGGCCCACGAACTGCTGCAGGGTCTGACACAGCAGACCGACCGCTGGCTTGCGCCGCTGAGCCTCCAACCGGGCATGGTCGTGTGTGACAACGGCCGTAACCTGGTGGCGGCTCTGCAGCTCGGCAGCCTCACGCACGTGCCATGCCTGGCCCACGTCTTTAATTTGGTGGTTCAGCGCTTTCTGAAAAGCTACCCACGCTTGTCAGACCTGCTCGTAAAGGCGCGCCGGCTCTGCGCACATTTCCGCAAGTCCCACACGGACGCTGCCACCCTGCGCACCCTGCAACATCACTTTAAGCTGCCAGTGCACCGACTGCTGTGCGACGTGCCCACACGGTGGAACTCTACGCTCCACATGTTGGCCAGGCTCTATGAACAGCGTAGAGCTATAGTCGAATACCAACTCCAACATGGGCGGCGCAGTGGGAGTCAGCCTCCTCAATTCCTTTCAGAAGAGTGGGCCTGGTTGGCAGACATCTGCCATGTCCTTGGTAATTTTGAGGAGTCTACCCAGGTGGTGAGCGGCGATGCTACAATCATTAGCGTCACCATTCCTCTGCTATGCATCTTGAGAAATTCCCTGCAAACCATAAAGGCAGCTGCTTTGCGCTCGCAAACGGGGGCGGGGGAAGACAGTATGCCGCTGGATAGTCAGGGCACCCTCCTGTCTATTTCTCAGCGCGTACAGGAGGAGGAGGAGGAGCATGAGGAGGATGAGGAGGAGGGGGAAGAGACAGCTTGGCCCGCTGCTGACGGTACACCGGCTGATTGCCTGTCATCCTTTCAGCGTGTATGGCCTGAGGAGGAGGAGGAGGAGGAGGATCCTGAAAGTGATCTTCCTAGTGAAGACAGCCATGTGTTGCGTACAGGTACCCTGGCACACATGGCTGACTTCATGTTAGGATGCCTTTCTCGTGACCCTCGCGTTGCACGCATTCTGGCCACGACGGATTACTGGGTGTACACACTGCTCGATCCACGGTATAAGGAGAACCTGCCCACTCTGATTCCCGAAGAGGAAAGGGGTTCGAGAGTGTTGCTATACCACAGGACCCTTGCGGACAAGCTGATGGTAAAATTCCCAGCCGACAGCGCTAGTGGCAGAAGGCGCAGTACCGAGGGCAAGGTAGCAGGGGATGTGCGTAGATCGAGCAGCATGTACATCCCAGGCAGTGCAACAGTCTTTAAGGGCCTGGCCAGCTTTATGGCTCCCCACCAAGACTGTGTCACCGCTCCCCAGTCACGGCTGAGTCGGCGGGAGCACTGTAAAAGGATGGTGAGGGAGTACGTAGCGGATCGCACGACCATCCTTGGTGACGCCTCTGCCCCCTACAACTACTGGGTGTCGAAGCTGGACACGTGGCCTGAACTAGCCCTGTATGCCCTTGAGGTGCTTGCTTGTCCTGCGGCTAGCGTCTTGTCGGAGAGGGTGTTTAGTGCGGCTGGGGGAATCATCACCGATAAGCGTAGCCGCTTGTCAACCGACAGTGCCGACAGGCTAACACTCATCAAGATGAACAAAGGCTGGATTTCGCCAGACTTCTGTTCTCCACCAGCGGACAGCAGCGATACGTAAGCAATACGTAGGCTGCACCCGCGGATGGAAGCTACGTTCTCTCTCACCATCCAAAACGGGGACATTTGTGCTTCATCAATCTGTGTCTAATATTCCTCCTCCTCCTCCTCCTGCTCCTCCTCCTGAAACCTCACGTAATCACGCTGAACGGGCAATTTTTCTTAGCGCCACAAGGCTCACTCAAATAATTTTTCAGAACAATTTTTATAAGTTTCAATTAGCTTAAAAGCGTTGGAACTTTAACTTGAACCAATTTTTCGTTACACTGGGCTGCCTCCAGGCCTAGTTACCACTTAAGCCACATTAACCAAAGCGATTCACCTGCCATCTTGGTTGGGCATGGCCAATTTTTACTGAGGTACATTAGTACTGTTGGTACACCAATTTTTTGGGGCCCTCACCTACAGTGTAATCATAGTAATTTCTATGTTCTTCGCCTGCACTCATGGTACAGAAAGGTGTGTGGGGTTGGCCTACAGTTTAGCTACATAAATGTCACTTGTGCCTTGGCTATACTAAGGCTACTGAAATGGAACGAAGACTGCGCTCCCGCTATACTGCTGCTTCAGAATTGTTACTGGGGCCTGTCTTGAGTGCTACTATTGCTTACATGGAACGAAGACTGCGCTCCCGCTATACTGCTGCTTCAGAATTGTTACTGGGGCCTGTCTTGAGTGCTACTATTGCTTACATGGAACGAAGACTGCGCTCCCGCTATACTGCTGCTTCAGAATTGTTACTGGGGCCTGTCTTGAGTGCTACTATTGCTTACATGGAACGAAGACTGCGCTCCCGCTATACTGCTGCTTCAGAATTGTTACTGGGGCCTGTCTTGAGTGCTACTATTGCTTACATGGAACGGACACGTGGAGAGGACACGTAGTGCCTCAAAAACATCCCCCTCCTCCTCCAACAGGGAAAACATTGTTGGCAAATGCCTTTGCATTGGTTCGTCTGGCGGCAGTCCAAGAATTTCACCTTTACCGACACTACAAGAGAGCCCCCCCACCATCCCCCCGCCACGGCCCACTTAATCCTGGCCACATTCCGAAAACCAACAAAATACAACCGTGGTACTAGGTCCGCAGTCACCACCACATTACCACCAACGCGGTTACTGTTAAGGTGCATATAACCACGGACACGTGGAGAGGACACGTAGTGCCTCAAAAACATCCCCCTCCTCCTCCAACAGGGAAAACATTGTTGGCAAATGCCTTTGCATTGGTTCGTCTGGCGGCAGTCCAAGAATTTCACCTTTACCGACACTACAAGAGAGCCCCCCCACCATCCCCCCGCCACGGCCCACTTAATCCTGGCCACATTCCGAAAACCAACAAAATACAACCGTGGTACTAGGTCCGCAGTCACCACCACATTACCACCAACGCGGTTACTGTTAAGGTGCATATAACCACGGACACGTGGAGAGGACACGTAGTGCCTCAAAAACATCCCCCTCCTCCTCCAACAGGGAAAACATTGTTGGCAAATGCCTTTGCATTGGTTCGTCTGGCGGCAGTCCAAGAATTTCACCTTTACCGACACTACAAGAGAGCCCCCCCACCATCCCCCCGCCACGGCCCACTTAATCCTGGCCACATTCCGAAAACCAACAAAATACAACCGTGGTACTAGGTCCGCAGTCACCACCACATTACCACCAACGCGGTTACTGTTAAGGTGCATATAACCAGTCTGACTGGGGCATGCAGACACCTTGACAGAATGAATAGTGTGTGGCACATAGGTTCCCCATTGCTATGCCCACGTGTGCAGCTCCTGATGGCGGTGGCACAGGATTGTATTTCTCATTGCTTCTGTACAGCATTGTGGGCTATCGCCCCGCCCCTATTAAAGAGGGTCGCTACCTAGCCGTGCCAACCCTGTGCAGTGTGTGCCTGCGGTCCCTCGTCGTGGCAGACGCACTTCTAAATAGACATGAGGGTGGTGTGGCATGAGGGCAGCTGAAGGCTGCGCAGGGACAGTTTGGTGTGCGCTGTGGGGGGGAGGGGGTGCGGTTGGGCAGCATGTAACTCAGGAGAAGTGGCAGTGGAGTGTCATGCAGGCAGTGATTGTGCTTTGTTGGAGGTAGTGTGGTGCTTAGCTAAGGTATGCATTGCTAATGAGCGCTTTTCAGAAGTAAAAGTTGTTGGGAGGGGGGGGGGGCCCACTCTTGCCGCTATTGTGGCTTAATAGTGGGACCTGTGAACTTAGGATGCAGCCCAACATGTAGCCCCTCGCCTGCCCTATCCGTCACTGTGTCATTCCCATCACTTTCCTGAATTGCCCAGATTTTCACACATGAAAACCTTAGCGAGCATCGGCGAAATACAAAAATGTTCTGGTCGCCCATTGACTTCAATGGGGTTCGTTGTTCGAAACGAACCCTCGAGCATCACGGGAAGTTCGTTACGAATAACGAACACCCGAATATTTTGGTGTTCGCTCATCTCTAGTTTTGACCTTTCCAAAACATTTTTGCAGGCACCACCAACAATGAAATAATCATACAAATGACTACAGGGTACTACATATATGTTAGTACTATAGATAGTGCCTTACAGATAAATGTGCACTCTTGCATATCTTGAAAGTATATTTAACAATTTTACACAAACACACGATTAAATTCAATTATAAGCAAGACTTCAATACCCACAAATAAGATGGTCTGACTGTAGTCGTTTTTTTTTGCCAATTAACAAAATGCAAAGTGAATGAACAAAAGAGAAATATAAATCAATATTTTTTGTGACCACCCTTTACCTCCAAAACAGCATCAATTCCTCTAGGTACACTTGCACACAGTTATTGAAGGAACTCAGCAGGAATGTCCCAAAAATCAAAGGACTAACCACAGATCTTCTGTGGATGTAGACTTGCTCAAATCCTTCTTTCTCATCATGTAATCCCAGACAGACTGGATGATGCTGAGATCAAGACTCTGTGAGGACCATATCATCACTTCCAGGACTCCTTGTTCTTTATGTTGAAGATAGTTCTTAATAACATTGGCTGTATATTTGGGGTTGTTGTTCTGCTGCAGAGTAAATTTGAAGCCAATCAGATTCCTCCCTGATGGTATTGTATGATGGATATGTATCTGCCTGTATTTCTCAGCATTAAGGATACCAATAATCTTGACCAAATTCTCAACTCCATTTGCTGAAATGAAGCCCCTAAATTTGCATGGACCCTCCACTGTGCTTCACTGTTGTCTGCAGACACTCATTATTATATCGCTCTCCAGTCCTTCAGCGAACAAATTCCCTTATGCTACAGCCAAATATTTCAGATTTTGACTCATCAGTCCGGAGCGCCTGATGACATTTTTTCTGCACTCCATAGTTGTCTATTTTTTGTGTGTAGTTGAGTTGCTTGGCCTTGTTTCTGCATCAAAGGAATGTTTTTTAGCCACAATTCTTCCATGAAGACCACTTCTGGCCAGACATCTGTGAACCATAGATGGCTGTACTTGGGTCCTTCTAGTTTCTGCCAGTTCAGAGCTGATGGCACTGCTGGACATTTTCTGATTTCAAAGGGAAGCAAGCATAATATATCTCATTCACTGGTCTAAGTTTCCTTGGCCAGCCACTGTATCTATGGCTCTCAATGTTGCCTGTTTTTGTGTGTTTCTTCAAAACGGCTTTAACAGTACATCTTGAAACCCCAGTCTACTTTGGAATCTTTGGGAGAGACCTTGCTAATGCAGTATAACTACCTTGTGTCTTGTTGCTTTACTCAGTCTTGCCATCGTGTATGACTTGTAACATAAAAAACTGTCTTCCACAACCTCGCCGTTGTAGCAGAGTTTGGCTGTTCCTCACCCAGTTTTGAGCTCTGTTATTTTAGCGTCAGATAATAGCTGAGATTACAGGGCTTAAGGCCCTTTTACATGGATTGATTATTATTAAAAAATATATATATGTTCAAACGAGCAAAAGTGAATGAATAATTGTTCAGTCTAAATGCAGCCAACGACCAAACGACGAATGATAAAACGTTCACTTTTCATCCGTCGTTCATTTTATGCAGGCATGAAAATCATCATTGGCTCATTCACTAATCGTTCAGTTTAAATAGCGCTCATTCAGTCATTTTCATTCACTTATACAACGAATGTGAACGCTGAATGATTTATCATTTGAACAAGTCAACAATGTATCTGCCTGTATAAACAGCCTGCTCAAACGAACTCTGACATTGTTCACTTGCTTGCTTGTTCAAACAATATATTGTTTGGTGTAAACGGACCCTAAAGGCCCATTTAGAGAATCGCTCGAAAATTGCTCAATCGACGTATTTTGAGCGATAATCGTTGTGTCTAAACACGAGCCCATCATGCACTATTCATTCATCTGTGATTTCTAGCAAGTTAGAAATCACCTATGACTCTTACCAGCGCCGCACACTGATTTTCTCAGCAGGCGGCGCTGATAGTATTCTTTCAGCTAGTATGCCACTGGCAGTTCTCAGGGGGACACAAGCTGAAAGCTCAGAGAACAATGCAGCTGTTTGCATATACAAAACAGCTGCTTTGTTCTCGGAGCTATTGCTGTGGTATCCCGCTCCACCTGCATTAACTCTTAAGTAGCTAATTAGCTACTTAGAGTTATGCAAAGATGATCGCTCAAAACTGTCACTCACACTGTCGTTTGAGCGATTATCTTTCAGTGTAACTGGGCAGCCTGTAAATTGTTTAGCCTGGACAGCAATGATGGCTGTAAAAAACTGAGTTTGTGAATATTCTTTCACATTTGAAAACTTGTTAGGGTATTGTAAGCCTTGTAACATCCGGGAAAAAACTAAAAAATGAAATTAAAAAATTATGCCGTCCGAACATCGATTGGACATGTGGTAAATGTTATTTATTAGCTATATTGTGTGATATGTCTATCTGTATTACAAGCAGAAATTGTCTACTTTTGAAATATGTCTATTTTTCCAAATTTTCTTTAAATTTTTGGGGTTTTTTTCTAAATAACTGCAAAACGTACCAACCAGAATTTACCATGGATATAAAGTAAAATATGTAATGAAAAAAGCATTCTCAAATCACTTGAATAAGTAATAGTATTCCAAAGTCATTATCACATCAATTGAAACATTGGGCTTGGTCACATAGGCCAAAACTGGCTTGGGGAAAGTGGTTAATTGACAAAAAAAAAAGGAAACCATTAACGCTTCTATTTTTGAAAGCCTTCTAACTCTGCAGCATTTTCCCCACACCTTTGGCACAGTACTGTGTATGTGTAGATGTATTCCTTAAAATCTGCATTGAGACGCCCGAGTAAAATGTATTCATTGTCTAACAAAAAAAGGGAAAAGCTATAGCAATATATCACTGAGCTCCGCACTAATATATGCATGGCAGCAGAAGTTAATTAACATCATGATGGGCAGCAAATGTAACTCAAACAGTGTAATAAATACAGCCATCTAACGTGCAGTAATAACCCTCATATCAGGTATCCAAAGTGGCTCCAACTGAAGCTAAAGGGTTCATCAAGTTTAAGTATACTTCAAATTTTCTAGAAAGTAATCCTATTATTCTTGGTCTTATGGCTCCTTATTTGTAAGATGCCCACCTATGACGAAGCACTGCACATTGTACAGGTGTATCTAGAAACTTAGAAGTTAGAAGCTTATAGCGGACCGCTATAAGACAGGATCTAAGTGAAGATTTAGCAATACACTGTAATGCTGAAAACCATTGGCTTAAGGAAAATTTAGTGGATACATCTGTTTCCCAAATTAGAAGATAAGCTTTAATGGATTTGCACATGTCTCATCATAACATAGAATGCAAGGCCAAAAAAAAGACATATGTCCATCCACTTCAGCCTATTACCCTCCAATGTTGATCCAGAGTAAGGCAAAAAAAAGCAATGAGGTAGAAGCCAGTTTTCCCCATTTAATCCCTTAGTGACCACCCTATCGTGTTTTTAAGCCATGCCATTGCAGGGCGTGTATAGAGGGATACAGCTGACACCTGCGGGCAACAGCCCCGTTTGGCCGATCGGGGCTGTTAACCCTTTAAATGCCACTGTCAAATTTGACAGCAGCATTTAAATCACCTGAATGATGTTCGGGGGTTTCGTACGCCTACCCCCCATGCGGTGAGATTGGGGGAGCCGTGCGGGTGTCATGGCAGCTGGGGGCCTTCTGAAAGGCCCAGGGGCTGTCATGGCAGAATGCCTATCAAATAACAGAATGCCTACAAATAACAAGTCCCTTCCCCAACCCCCCCCCCTTTCCCCACTATTCTGCCAGATCTAACTGTGCTAACCTCTCCTCTCTCCACCCCTATTTTCATTGTTTACACTGCTTTCCCCTCTATCTCTCTAGTTGCCTTCCTGATAACATTTGTACAAATGAGCGCCTGCCTACAGAGATTTTGGATAAGATACAGTGCAGGGATGATGGCTTCAAATATGTTGAACGTTTTTAAGAGGGGGGAAATTTGGAAAAAATTAAAAAGATCTGTACTTGAAATTCCGAATTCTGATCTGAGTTTAGAAAAGATCTTAATTTTGTTGTTATGAACAACTCTAAAATACAAGTAACTTCATTTCTAACCCAGATTGACACGCTCTCAATTCAGGAACACAGTACTAGAGAGTCTACAGAGGAACTTTTATAGCAGTCCCCCCCCCCCCCCCTACTCTGATTCCCTCTCCCAAGACAGAAAATTCCAGGCTTGGATTTTTGCCAGCACAGGGGGGCAAAGTTTCTCTGTAAAAGGGAGAGTATGAATCTTTACATTTAAGGAGGCCAAAATGAAATAGTTTTAATGGCTTATTATCATTTACGAACATTTCTAGAGAAGACCAGCTGGAGTCTGAGGAGTGGAAGTCCCAGTACCTACGAGGGGTGACTGAAAAGTTCTCGGCCCACTGATGAAATACTTGTCCTAGCCGAATGTCAGTTTAACAACTAATAGTACATTCCTTTGCTAGGTTACATAACAAATTTTTCATTAATATTTTTTGTTTTTGTTTCAGATATTGGAGTTTGAAGTGTCCCAGGTGTATACATCTTGAAAAATGGAAAAAGAGAGCAAGCGTGCGGTCATCCAATACCTGCTGAAAAACAGCATGAGCGCACAGGAGATCCATAATGACATGATGGAAACATTAGGGGTGGATTCCCCTTCCTATTCCACTGTGAAAAAGTGGGTGGCGGAATTCAAGCGGGGCAACACCTCTGTTCAGGATGCACCTCGCAGTGGAAGACCAGTAACGGCCAGTATGGAGGAAAACGTCACTGCAATCCAGGATATCCTCATGGCAGACCGCCGTGGGACAGAACGCTACATTGCTGAGAGAGTGGGCATATCTCAGGTATGCGTTAGACACATCATAAGAGTTGTACTTGACGTGCACAAGGTCTCATGTCGATGGGTCCCAAGAATGTTGACAGCAGAAAACAAACGCCGGAGACACATCATGTCCCCCTTAAACTTGACCCTTTTTGAGGCAGATCCTGTGACATTTTTTAAACGTTTTGTAACAATGGATGAAGCATGGGTTCACCACTTTCAACCCGAGACCAAGCTTCAACCGAAACAGTGGAAAACATTCCTCGTCACCCACCCCCAAGAGGTTCAAGTCAATCCCGTCAGCTGGCAAGGTGATGGTCTCTGTTTTTTGGGATTCGAGGGGTGTTATTCTGGCTGAATACCTCACAAAAGGTGAAACAGTGAACGCAGCATATTATGCTGCTCAACTAATGCGTTTGAGGGAGGCCATCAAAGTGAAATGTGTTGGAATGTTGACAAAACGAGTGCTTTTTCATCAGGACAATGCGCCCGCACACACATCTGCCATTCCGATGTCTGCCATCGAGTCCTGTGGCTTCAAACTGCTTCGGCACCCACCTTATTCACCCGATAAGGTCCACTCTGATTTTCATCTCTTCCCTAAGCTCAAGAAACAGCTAGCTGGAACCCATTTTCGATCAGATGATGTAGTCATGGTTGCAGTGAAGGCCATTTTTGCCATGCAGGAAGAAACGTTCTACAAGGAGGATATAATGGGCCTGCAGCACTGGTGGCAAAAGTGTGTGACCCTAAAAGGGGACTATGTTGAAAAGTAGCCATAAACATTTGGACTACTGACAACCTTTATTGGGTGGGCCGAGAACTTTTCAGTCACCCCTCGTACATTAAGCACTGTTGCATAATAGTAGGAACATAAATTTGGTACTCCCATCCCTCCCTCCCTACAGTGAAAATAAATAGATGAAGTTACCCTAATTTTTTTATTAGTCTATAAGACGTTTGAGAGTTGCATTTTATATTTTTAAATGATGAAATGGGGAATAAGTACAGTGAGCATGCGGAAATAATATAGAATTTTGGGAAGAATTTGCATCTCGTACAGCAAAAAATGACCTAACCAAGAGATTTTGCGGCTTGAGAGGTTATTTAATTCTTTTTGAATAGAAGACGGTACATGCAAAAAAGTAATAGAAACAAGATTTGCTAGAGGAAAGCATAGCTTAATCCCCAAGTATGGGATACTATCTTGTTGCCAAAGGAAGGGGAATTCAAGCTGGATAAACTTTTTACGTCCTTCTGTAATAATAATACCAAAAATTTGTGATTTACTAATATTAAGTTCATAGTAGGAGATTTGGCTAAAATAAGATAAAGAATAGATATTAAGCGAGTATACTCGCTAAGGCTAACTACTCAAGTGAGTAGTGCCTTAGCCGAGTATCCTCCCGCTCGTCTCTAAAGATTCGGGGAAGCGGCGGGGGAAGAGCGGGGAGGAGCGGAGGGGAGATCTCTCTCTCCCTCTCTCCCCCCTGCTCACCGCCACAACTCACCTGTCACCGGCGCCGACCCCCAATCTTTACAGACAAGCGGGGAGATACTCGGCTAAGGCACTACTCGCTCGAGTAGTTAGCCTTAGCGACTATACTCGCTCATTTCTAATAAAGAATTAAAAGCTTCTCTTAGAGAGTGAAGGGGATCTGAAAGAATCAGAAGTACATCATCCGCAAACAGGCTTATTATATGCTGCCTTATAGGTCATTTACATGGGACGATTATTGTTCAAAATTCGTTCAAACAAATTAATGGAGCAATAATCGTGCAGTGTAAATGTCATAAAATCGCTCACTATTTGTTGACAGGCTCTTTTAGCGCCGGATCTACTTTCTTCTGCATGGCGGATTCCTCCAGGTGCACCGGCCAACGTGCCTGGCGCATGCGCAGTGCATTTATTTTTCAAGTATCCTGCCTTCCCATGGGATCCGCGGCACATCTGCAGTATCAGCTGCGGGTGTGCCACGGTTTGGGCGGCTTCCATTGACTTCAATGGAAGCCGTCCGCGTGGGAATCCACAGAAGATAGAGCATACTGCGGTTTTTTTTTTGTTTTGTTTTTTTTTCCCCTGTGCGTGCGATCCACACACCGGTGATCAAAAATGACATCCGCATGCTTTTTAATTGTTATGTGGACGCTAATGCATCCCTATGTGCGGCTTGATTTGTGGATCTCCCGCGCGGGTTCCGCAAATCAAATCCGTCCTTGGACATTGGGCCTTAACGTCATAGTTTGACTTAATCATCTCCACAACAGGCTCTATCACTAATGAGAACAATAGAGGACACAGTGGACAACCTTGCCATGTGCCATTAATGATTTGGAACAAAACAGATGAAAAAAAACGAAAAAATTCCTTGCGCGCATAAGAGGGATAACCTGTACAAGTATCAACTCCTGTTAGAATTAAAGGAGTAGGAAAACAAAAAACTAACTTTGAAGGAGGTGGGTATGCATAAATACACAGAAACCTCCTCCTGATGGTAGGAACCAGAGTAAATGCTTTGGAATGCTTCAGGGAACTCCAGTTCTTGATAAAGATTCTTCTTTATTATTACAAGACATTACAACGCGTTTCAGTGCCATCTCTGCACCTTTCTCAAGCATATTTAGCAATACAACAGTGTGATATATATATATATATATTAGTATTCAGCTAATTACCTTTAACAGCATGTAACTTCTCCCATAGTTGGAACCGGTTGGGACGCATAGCGCAGCATGGGCGATGCTGTAGTGGCATCCCTTGATGACGTCACTGCGCATTTTGTCATCACGTTTATGGATCACAAAGCGTGATCTCCTGTGTTGAAGTGCATAACGTGCGCTCCAAACTCCGCTACATATTCCCAGGTGATGTCATCTCGTCAGATGACGCGGCAGCGTCATACACCCCGGGAGCACGCTGGCTCCCGTGAGCATGTCTGCATTGAATAAACTTAATCTGAACATAACAAATCTAGTCATAGATTGGATTCCTATAAGGGTATCTTGTTTTAAAATTCATATTTGCTGATATTATTACGAAAAGGGGGAGAATTATAATTAAAAAATTGATGAAAATGTATTTGGATGGAGGAACATCCATCAGTACGTAGCCAATGGGGCACGATAAAAGGCCTAGATAGCCTTAAAAACATTGCTTTGAAAGCTGAATTTGTGAAGAGTAGCAAAAGTGAAGCCCCAATGGATTCTGTCAAATGCCTTCTCCACATCCAATTCCAGAAGAAGGGAAGTCAATGGAGAGCATCCGGACACCAAAATTCAATTTAGCCCTCTCCCGCTGGCATCTGGGGCTTGTCTCCCATACACCCCACCTGATCATTGTGAATTAGATCAGGAAGTACCAATAGGAGTCTTTGTACTAACATTTTGGAATAACGTTTAGTGTCGCAGTTGAGCAGGTATTTCTGACTGACGTTAGCTGGAGAGTCTAATGATTAACCCAGTTTGGTGATTGTAACTATGGTTGTTTTCCTAGATGTGGGGAAATGATCGAGTCAAATAATTTGTAGTATTCGTTAGCGAAACAATTTGGAGTTTTGTGGTATTTTAAAGAACGTATTATCTTTCACACTTCTGAGGTGAGAATGGGAGCATTCAGCTGTGTCAGATGGTCTAGGGGGACAGTAAGAAGTTTTTGGAGGAATTCATTAATCAGAGCATCTGAAGGTTGGGGAGTAGCAGGTTCGTCTTACAAATTCATCCACAGTATGTTGAGGTTGAATGATCTTAGTAATGAACTCCCGACTTTATACAGATAAAGAATTTTTTGCTTTAGGTTGTCTACATTTGAATATAGTTACCATTAATTTTGAGGATTTATTATAATATAAGGCCCAAAAGAATTTAAAATCTTTTACATGGTCTTCTAAGGGACCATTTACACACAAAAGACGGCTTTTGAGCGATCATTTTGCACAAACTACTAATTGGTACTAATGCCAATTAGTAGCTTGTTAATGGGTGTGAGCCACTGGAATGTATATTCAGAGAACAGCAGGTGGTCTGGTCTCTGAATACATTCCCTTTGTTTTGCAGCGGGGCTGACAGCTGAGACAATGTTATCAGTGCTCCCCATGGAGAACACAGTGTGAAGTCCCTGCTATCAGCTCTTCTGCCAAACTATTCTTGGGAGTCATCTGAGCCAACCCTGTAGGACTGCACAAAGAGGGAGAGACCCAGTGTTCACTTATCAGGTCTAGTGTAGTTGAATGGCTGCCTTATTGGGTAGGCTTCAAAGGAGAACCTGGTGAGCTTTCTGGGGAATCACTAAGGATTTATTCGCCATCTTGCAAGTCGCCAGACAAGGAAACGCTGTAGGTCTCAGCTTCACAGTTCTGATGAGAACTGCGAGTGGTGAAGAACTCCAGTGAGGCACTTGGGTTGCACCATGGAAGTCTTGCAGCAAGTCATCTCCGCATTCCCTGGGCAGATGAGATGGTTTGGGCAAATTTATCTGTTGCTAAAGGAGGAGGGATCGTGCGGAGCTCAGGAAAAAAGCAACTATCTCGGTCTGCGTCCAGGCCATGCCCCTATGGGCTTTCTTTTTAATATGTTTATTAATAACCTTGTAATCAACACAGGGAAGAAAACTTAAAGGGAACCTGTAGCCAGGAATATCGATTTCAGTCTGCCCCCATAGTGCTAAGAGTCTGAGACAAGCAAGGCACACATGCTTTTACAAAAATAAGCGTTTTTGCATTTTCAGAATAATAAACATAGTGCTGTCACAGCTAGTGAAGTCACAACATGAGCGTAATGATCATTCTTATGTCATCATAATGGTATAATACACATAGTGACATCACAGCACAGTGAAAAAATATTCTGATGTCACCATACAGGAAAATTGTGAATAGTGATGTCACAGCATTTAATTAATAAACCATTATGTAACAGTGGAAACAGAGACAGGAAAATGCACACAGTGATGTCACAGCTCTGAAAAGATACACATTGTGATATCACAGTAAAGGAAGAATATAAAGTACTGTGCAAAAGGTTTAGGCAGGTGTGAAAAAAATGCTACAAAGTAAGAATGCCTTCAAAAATAGAAGTGTTCATAGTTTTATTCTTTGAATTAAAAAATGCAAAGTGAGTAGAGAAAAGAGAAATCGAACCAAATTAATATTTGGTGTGACCAATCTTTGCCTTCAAAACAGCATCAATTTTTCTAGGTATACTTGCACAAAATCAGGGATTTTGCTGGATTATAGTCAGGTGTATGATTAATTATACCAAACAGGTGATAATAATCATCATTTTCCTATGTAGGTTGAAGTACAGCCATTAAACAGAAACCACAGTGTAGGAAGCTTAAAACTGAGTGAGGAAAAGCCAAACTGATACAAAAGTGAGGTTGTGGAAGACAGTTTCATGATACAGGTCATACATTATGGCAAGACTGAGTACAGCAACAAGACACTGCATCAGCAAGGTCTCTCACAGGCAAAGATTTTAAAGCAGACTCATGTTTCAAGATGTGCTGTTCAAACTGTTTTGAAGAAGTGCAAACAAATGGACAACGTTGAGGACCGTAGATGCAGTGGTCCACTAAGGAAACAGTGCAGCAGATGAACAACACATCAGAAGATCTCCAGCAGTGCCATCTACTCGGCATTAGCAGAAACCAATGGGACCCAGATACACCTATCTACTGTTCAGGGAAGTCTGGCCTGGAAGAATGGCTGCCAAAAAGCCATAACTTCAATGTAGAAACAAGGCCAAGTAACTCATCTATCCACCAAAATATAGGAGCTGGGGTGCAAACAAATGCTAGCAGATGTTCTAGACTGAGTCAAAATTTGAAATATTTGGCTGAAACAGAAGGGCTGGAGAGCGGTACAATAATGAGTGTCCGCAGGCAACAGTGAAGCATGGTGGAGAGCCATACAATAATAAGTGTCTGCAGGCAACAGTGAAGCATGGTGGAGGTTCCTTGCAAGTTTGGGGCTGCCTTTTAGCTAATGGAGTTGTGGATTTGGCCAGGGGTAGTGGTGTCCTCAATGCTGAGAAACACAGGCAGATACTTATGCATCATACAATGCCAACAGTCAGGCGTCTGACTGGTTCCAAATTTATTATGCAGCAGGTCAACAACCCTAAACATACAGCCAATGTCATTAACAACTATTTTCAGTGTAAAGAAAAACAAGGAGTCCTGGAAGTGAAGATATGGCCCCCACAGATTTCAACATCAGCCAGTCTGTCTGGTATAACACGAAGAGACAGAAGAATTTGAGCAAGAAGATCTGTGGCGAGTTCTCCAAGATTTTTTGAACATCACCCATGCCGGATTTCTTCAAAAACTGTGTGCAGGTATACCCAGAAGAATCGATGCTATTTTGAAGACAAGGGGTGGTCACCCCAAATACTGGCATGATTTAGCTTTCCCCTTTTGTTTATTAACTTTGCATTTTGTTAATTACCAAAAATAAACTACTAACGGTTCTATTTTTGAAAGCATTCTTACTTTGCAGCATTATTTCACACTTGCCTAAAACTTTGCACAGTACTGTACATAGTGATGGTAAAGCAGTGGAGGGATTCCACCAGCGCCCTTATAAAAATACTGCGTAACAAATATTACAATGTCCCCAAATGCTCCCTTTAAACAATATGATAGATCTCATATTAGTTTTCTAGTTGTGCAGCTTATGCATTGCATACACTATAGAGTGCAGCACAGATCTAGTGCATGCATGTGATGAAGTACTACACTGTACACTCTCTATGCGCACATGCAGGGCATGCAGTGGCCGGTGCTGTGAGCAGGACTGTGCCTGCTGTGGTCCTGGCTGCACTGATGATGAGACTAAACCAGTCAGATCCATGTGCTCCACTCTCCAGCTCTTCCTCCCAGCTCTGCTGTCCCTATAGGATTGCACATGCCTCTCACTGCAGGGAGGGGCCATCGGTTACCCGGCTAGGAACTGCAGAGAGAGGTGCACAAAATAGCAGAGAAGATTGTGCAGAAGCACAGACTGGACCTCAGCCAAAGGATCAGTGTATTCCAGCAGCAGGCTGATGCAGTGCATGAGATCCAGTGCAGAGCAGTGATCATCCCCAGCGCCCTTGACAGTACAATGTGAGGCTTTGCTGCAGGTGACAGATCTGGAGCTGTCTGGCTGCTCTGAGCATTTTCCTCTGCTGCATCACTATCTATGGTAAGTCTATGTCATCTGATCTGATGGCCCCTTATTGTGTCCTGTCCAGGGCTCAGGAATACAATGCATGAGTGCTACATGTTGCAATTACTGATTTAGAATACATTGCTTCTAGGACTACAGGATCAATGTAATTGATGATCCTTGCAAAGTGTGTCCCTACTGCAATCTCCCTCCCCGTAGAAGAAATGGGGGTTTGCATTACAACCAGACCCCCAGGTAGTTATCTGAAAAGTTCTGTATTGAGCATTAGGTTAACAGTGGGGGTAAACTTTACACTTCCATCAGAATTTTAGGCACTGCAGTCAGACATTCATTTCACTTTGCTGCATGACAGCTCATAAGTAATGAAACCTAAGGGAATGTGCATTTTGCTGGTTGCAGAAGTTGTGTGATCCCACACAGATGATGTCATTGGTGTTTCCCAAAGCCATGAAATGAGCAGTGTGTGCAGAAGATGACGTCATGCTATTTCTTCCAAATAGAAGGTACAGCTCCATATATAGCAGTGGAAGCCGGATCTGTTACATTGTATGTTTATATTATGACAGCAGAGAAAGTAATGTTGTAACCAAAGTAAAGTTGTGTATACATGAATGTAGAAAGAGTGATGTAAGTAAAAGAGTATATGGTGCAGCATATATACAAATCTGAACCTACCTACTGTACCTACCTAGAGTTATAGAGTTATACTGCACTTGTTCTCAAAGTATGTAGAAAGAGTTTAGGTTTTTTTTTTTGCTTTTTTTTTTACTACCAATGAACTAGTGTTATGCAGCACATCAGTTGCAGTAAATTAACACATTATATTTTTGCTGATTTTTACCGTCTTTCTCTTAAAATAATCTCTTCATCAGTTTTTTTCTGCTCCTAAAGGGGTTGATCAGTAATAAACTATTGACGGCCTACCCTCAGGATAAGTCATCAGTAGTAGATTGGTAGGATTCTGTTGTCTTGTCTCTATGCCGATCAGCTGTTCACTGGCCCAGTGCATTGGTATGTTGAACTGAATTCTGCAGGAAGCGGACAGCTCCGTTCTTATTGTAGCGGCCAGCCTTGGTTTTGCAGGCCAAGTTTTTATTTAAATCAATGGGAACTTTGCCTGCAATACCAAGCCTGGCCATTACAGTAAGAGCAGAGCTGTCTGCTTCCTGCAGAAATCAGCTCAGTGCACAAGCACATCGGCCTTCTAAACTGCTGATTAGCAGGGAGTCCCATGCAACTATTGATGACTTATGCTGAGGATAGGCCATCAATAGTTTACAACTGGTCAACTCCTTGAAACCATATACACTGTTATGACAATGCAGTTACTTTCTTAGACATCCTAGTCAAAGCATACCTGTGCAAAGGAAGTTTTTATTTTTCACGTGTCACGAGGAAATTACCGGCTAGCTTTTCGTTAGACATGCCAGACTGTCTTTGCTGGCCTGTGTACCTCCCAAGATACCGCACCTCTCTGCTGCAGCGAGGTGCAGGCGTCCTCCACATCACCATCGCAGCGATAGAACACTCGCACGAGCTCAGTGAATAGAACTCTTGCAAGCACCAGTCCTGGAGAGTTTTATCGCTACTTAGCTGTACCGCTCAATGCATTGAGCAGCTGCTTCCAGCACTCACACCGGACTCAGCGAGTCACCTACTTTCAACCCATAAGCTTAGCTCATAGGGCTAAGAAGTTGCCAAATTTTCTTAAAAAAAGAATTGCGTGTGTTACTTCCTCAAACAAATGGAGATTTTTCTATCCATGTTATCCACGTGCCATCCGGGAGCAATTTTTTGTCTACAACTCTCAAGGACAACGGACAGCATACGGATGGTCCGTTTTTTCTTTTTTGTTTGTATGTTCTCTATTCCCATTGACTTATATGGGCGAGTCTCGCCTGTAAATCAGATCAGAATATGGAATGCGATTAGTTCTTGTGTCTGCATGAAAAACTGTGGTGTGTTGCCACATAGAATAATATGGGTCTTTATGCTGTCTATATGGAGTACATTTTTTATTTGGATTCCACATGCAGGAAAAAACCGCTAGCGTGCTGGAGGCCTAAGGTGAAAACAATGTCATAGCCAGCCTTATCCTGTTAAAAGGTTCATGCATAAGGCCTGCTCTATCACGATGGCATAGCTTATGGCACTGCAGCTTTAGACTCCAGTGTGTAGAGCATGTCCAAGTGGTAAGAGAGGTTTTGGTCATTTCAGTGTTGAAACCTTTAGCAGTGATTTTTTTTTTTTTAACCCTTTCTAATCCAATCTTCTTCCCACCCACATCCTCCACAGCTCTTATATATTTGGGATGGGAAAGATCATTGTGGATTACTTGGAATAACTCAACAAAAAACCATAAAAATTAATTTAAATGATGTTTCCATTTTATTGTGGTTTACAATTTTTGAGAGTGTGGTACTTTTTGAAGCACTCTCCAGGATGACGTCCAGGCTTCCAACTGCAAGTCTCACAGTAGAAACTGGTTCCTCTCCTTCAAACCTTTCTTCTACTGCAAACCATGCAATTCTTTGTGGTTTTTTTTTTTTCATTCTACACTAGAAAATGCATCTTCCCATTTAGACTTTCCTCAATATCCGAACTTGATGGTCTTCCCGTTTTTCTCGTATTTGTGTTCCTCACATTGCCCACAAGTTGAGTGATGAGGTTTTTTCTGTACAAAAAGTGTGTGAGCATTTTTGGCCCCTCTTCTTATCTATGGAGTAAAGGATGTAGCTGTTCAAAATTGCAACTTCCATCAGCCAGAAGAATTTGGAGGATCTACTGGTAAAACCGTAGCCTCCACAGTACTGATCAGCTCTGTCCAAACCTCCCATAAACTGTGTAGTCCAAAATAATGGTGGGTTTTTGTATTTGAACTGGCTGTTTCTTCTGATAACCAACTGTGTTTGAGGGCCACAGAATGTATTCAGCATTGTCACTGTCCTCTTGTCTTGGGATGAGAGGCACATCATTTTTTGTTGTATTTATAGGCACAAACTTGATATTCCTGAATTTTTTTCTTTTCCATTTCACTAGGAAAATCCTTTCTAGAAACCATAACTGTTCCAGTAATATTCATTTTCATGTCATGCAATTCACAAACAAGTTGAGAGCTTATGAAGAACCAGTCCATGGAGATGTGATGGCCTCTACCACTTGTTTGGCCTTGCTCCAAATGAACCACAATCCAAGACCTAAATGGCAAATCAGGCTGACTAAGTCTCTCTGTGGAGGTCTTGCTATAATAGGGAATGTGCGAAAGTCCGTAGCCGTTTTCTGAATCGCACAGGCAAAAAATTCATAGGCCCCCTTTGTAGGCTTCTTTGAAGCCTGCTGTGCTCTCATCTATAGCCATATTTTTTCCAGGAACACACAGTTCTTTACATTTCTTGTCGATGTAATTATTGACGTTCTTCAGCTTGTGCCATGGGTTACACGCACTCCCTTTCGTAGCGTCAGGAGGAACTAAATGCTACCTCCAAAATATTTGTAGAAAACAGAGGCGGGAGAAAACATCCTTGAAGAATGGGGTTTGGTCAAGCCATTCTTCGGTACAAGTAGTCCACTAATTGCGGCTTCCAATTCAGAGTATGACCCCAAAGAAGTCCTTCATTTCTTCTGGCGAAACATCCTTCCGCATGCCATTGAATATTGCCACATAGAATATTTTGGTACTGGTGTCACCTTTTGGAATTTTTATGCTGTATACAGATTTATCACAACCACAATTCTGCCAAAAAGTTCATAGTCCAAAAACAGCTGGAAATATTCTATCTCCTTTTTGGGCGTACACTTTGTGAAAGGGTGAATCATCCGTGTTGTGTCACTGAGTACGGAAACTGTATGAGATCACCATCATGATATTCTTTCCAGCTGTCTGTAACAAGTAGCAGTTTATCGGCACTTTCTTCTTCATTACTACTATCAGAATCACTGAAAACCGCAACACCTTCTCACGGTCACTTTCATCTCTGAACTCCACCACTATCCTCCATAATCCACCTTTGAATATTCTCATCACCGACTCTCTACATTTTATCCCTCTTGAAATTTTGAATCAGCAGTGCGAGAATTTATAGCGCTGCGCTGCAAGAAGACCCCACTGGCGTGGTGACATAATAAATTACGTCATCACACCTCCGGCATTCCGAGTTCCATGTGTGCTCTCTCCTATAGAAGTCTATAAGAGAGTTTGTGCATGAGAACCTGAAGAGAGTCTGATTCTCATGTGCAGCGCGGCTCTGTCACCTCCCCTAACACCATCATAGCTTAGTTTATGGTGCTGTGGGGACATGACAGGTTCCCTTTAAGCCGCACCAGGCTTCTTAAGGAACATTTCACATGGGTAGAATTTGGCCACAGGACGCCCTGCAACACACACAAATTTCTTGTGCCAAAATCTGCATGGGTGCTTGCGGATTTTCATATGAAATTGAAAACTGCTTAATTCTGCCAACAATTCCGCATGTAACCATGTGGATTTCCGTAATGGCAGCTTCAGCTGCGTTACATCCTGCAACCAAATTCTGGCCCTTGTGAAAGGTCCTTAAGATGTTTTCCTTGTGAGAAAAACCCTTTAGTATCTGATATGATCCTCTACATGGGTGGACATACCACATAAGCAGCCGCGCGGGAAGACTGTAGCTATGCGGCCATCTGCTTCCTTAGGCTACATTTGCACGGAGCAGTATGATAAAGTTTTTCATATAGTTGTTGAAGCGTATCTTGTAGCCGAGTCAGGAGTGGAGCCTAAAGGGAGTTAAAGTATAAGCACTAAAAAAAAAGTATGAAAACTGCACTTTGCAAACCAGGCCTTGAAGAGCTAACACAGTGCTAATGGTTCCCATGGCTCACAATTACTGCTGGATTGTAATCCGCTAGAGAATAACCTGCTAGAGTGCCATAAGGCCCAGTCCACACTATGCATTGTGATCCTTTTTTTTTTTTTTTTTGCAGCCATAGCTAGAAATTAATCCAAAAAGGATACATATTATCCTTTAATTATACATTTCGTTCCTGTAGGCTCCACTTCGGCTTTTGGCTTCAAAAATGTGTAGAAAAAAAAACTGCATTAATGCTATAAAATGTAAACTTGGCCTAAGGAAGTGCTCTGTGACTCCACTATAGGCTGTTGGAGAGTATGGGGCCAATATAGTGTTCTTGCACAGAGGCTCTCTGTATCTGCCCCATCCAGCAGTTACATAAACATTAGGCATCATGTTTCTTGTCATGGGTCAGGGTATGGTGATGCAAGGCTCAGGATACGATGGCAGCAAATGGCGTACCCAAAAGGTAAAATATTAATTTGAGAACACGTAAATGAAAGTAAACAATAGGATATTAATGAGTAAACAATTAGATTTTCTTCTTGCAACTCTCTTGACACTACCTGCGGTTAACGGTAATGCCTTTTTGAGGAACAGCAATTATACATCGTTACAATCTAGGGGCTTATTCAGACAGGCAGACATTGGCCGGGTTTTCACGCCTGGCCGACATACGCTGTCCCTCTCTGCAAGGGGAGGAGGCGGGCCTGGCCGGGAGCTAGTGCACTGAGCTCCCGCCCCCTCACCTCTGTTTGCAATTGGGGGGGGACTTGACTCTGCCTCGTCTCGCCCCTCCCATTGCAAGCAGTGGAGAGGGGGTTGGAGCTCAGTGCACTAGCTCCCGGCCAGGCCTGCCTCCTCCCCTTGCAGAGAGGGACAGTATATGTCGGCCGCGAATGAAAACCCGGCCGATATACGCCTGTCTGAATAAGCCCTAACAGAAATACAGATTACGAATTTTAACACACAGTTTCTCTTTTTTGGCTACGCCTCTGATACTTGTAGAGCGTTTTTTCCTTTTTTTCCCTCTCTAATATGTCTCAGTCTGGAAATAAGAAACTTGAGCTACTGAACGGTGTCTCTTATAATTTATTTTCCCTAATGCAGCTTGTGGATGCTGCAGCAGGCCTGTTGACTATTCGCTAACTCTCTTTTTGTGTGTATACATAGTCATTGTTAGAGGCCATCCTCACTTACAGTTCTATGCACAGGATGTCCCAGCATATACTGCTCTGAGCTAGTCCATTACTTTATACGGCTCCAGGAGTACTTATCCCAACTCACTCTCTCTGGTGCCATTCTCCACCCACTCATGGCAATGGTATTATTGCTTTTCTCGGGCTTCAGGCAGCACAGACTCCAACTTCCTGTGCCTTTAGGCCGCCTGCCAACGGGCGATTTATTGCCTGCGGATCATGCTCTGTAAAGCTTTCCATAGCAATTCTCCGCTCGCGGGATTAAAATTGTGGCATGCCGTGATTGCCGCGATTCTCCGTGGTGAGCCTGTCTATTAGATAGGCTCATCTCGGAGAACTGTCTGCTCTTGCCCTTTTTCGCTCACGGCAGAATATCGCTAGCGATATTCCGCCTCAGCCATGGGCAGGGGGCCTTAGTCCTTCGTCAGCTCAGCT
This sequence comes from Eleutherodactylus coqui, assembly GCF_035609145.1. Lineage (NCBI taxonomy): Eukaryota > Metazoa > Chordata > Amphibia > Anura > Eleutherodactylidae > Eleutherodactylus > Eleutherodactylus coqui. The sequence goes on along the minus strand of NC_089844.1, from coordinate 69,136,735 downwards.
CACTATGTAGCAAAAATTGTCTTTTTCATAACAGAGCATCAACTAATCAGCTAGTGTCCGAGGAGCATGCTCCGTTTCATCAAATTTTGGTGTACGCTATAATTTTGCCACAATTTTTAATGCATCTTCTCCATTATACCTCTATGGCCACAGTATACATCAATTTGGGCCCTCACATTTCTTTCAGCACTGTCCTACAGAGCTAGGGTTTCCTTAAAGCAATATTTAGAGGAGGAACATACCTCCATTATACTGTATATAATGGAACATGCCATGTATGAAATTATAGACATACAGAGGTGCAGTAGGCTTCTATGGAGGCTGTATTCCAATGCTGTATACCTCAGAAGTTATAATAATACACTCATTATACTAGCTTATGTATGAGAACTTTATATAAGTACCTAGAAAAGCTTCTTTAAGTCATCTAGTTGTACTAATTATGTAGCCAAAGGTAACATGTTCTATCTGGACAATATTTACCTGCATGGAGAGAAAATATGATGGGATTTGTTTTATGTGAATGTCTGAAACTTTAGTCTACTGCCAGTATAACCATTGCTGAATCTGTCACCTTTTCATGAATAATGCATAGCAGCACTCCAAGCATGTTTTGACACTTCCCTCGATGAGTAGGTGCAATGAAAACCACAATGCTAAATGAGCCTTTGACATGTAGCACTATATTTGGGTCCTGCAATTCCCAGGATTAATAAAACTTGCAGTTATGGTTTCTAGACTTTTCATTAACTATCCCCAATCGTATAGACCTCAGATGTATCCTAACTTCATAACTCAGTGTTCCTCTATGCTGATTGTGAAGACTGTAGGAAGTGGTGTGGTGTTCACTTCTGTTAGCTACAGCGGTCCGTCAAAATACACAATTCATTGGACAACCATTGTCATTGCAATGACTTCTTAAGTAAGGAAAGTGTACTTGAAGTGGCCTCCTTCTCTTACGATACATGCATGGAGCCATTGTTGGATCTGTGTTCATTCCAGAGAGTCTCAACGTGGATCAGTACCCGAATCTTCAGCAGACGATGGTGGATGACCTTTTGGATGATCTGCATCTATCGTAGCAAAAGGAGGCCACTTCAAGTAGGCTTTCCTTACTTTAGTCATGCAGCGGTCCCACTGGACTCTAATGGGGGAGGAACATGGATTTCTACTTCTCATATATCACTCTTCAATTTTTCAAACAAGTTTTACTCTCTCTGTGTTACAGGGACCACAACAGAAAATTAATATCTATGTTTTTGGGGACTCCCAGGGGTCCGTACGCTATACCATCATGTAGTGATGACGTTGCAACCGTATTTCATCATTCTTTCATCAGTATTTGCTGTCATTAGTTGTATTTTCTAATGGGCAAATACTGATCTGTATGTTCCCAATAGAAAATACTGCCAATGAGTACAAATGTGGAAGGAGAAACAGACAAAAGTAGGGCATGCTGTGTCTTTAAAAGGGGAAAAACACGCCCATATAAATCGGGGAATAGATCTTCGTTAACCCTGTATTACAGTCCGCAAAACTTGGACCAAATATGGAGTAAAAATTTGCTTATCGACCTTAAACTCTCACTCCACTTCAACCCCGTACACTTTCAAGGTGCTTTATAAGTGCCAATGAGACTTCACATCTGTTCTTCTTGATGCCATTCAGTAGTGATGATAATGATTATCCATTCAGTCACAGCCGATCACTCCATGACGCATTCCTGTCTTTTTACCTCTTCTTTCAGTTCAGCGATTGATATGTTGGTGGTGGCCTTGATTGTATCTAGCCATCTTGTTCTTTGTCATCCTGATCTTCTCTTTCCACTGACCTTGCCAAGCATCAGTACTGTTTCCAGTGATTTAGCGTGCATCACATGTCCAAAAAAAGAGAGCCAATGTTTGATGATTTTGGCCTCTAGTGACATTTTTGGTTTGGCGATCTAACACTATCTCGTTCATTGTCATGGCAGTCCAAGGTATCCGAAGCATACTCCTCCAGCACCATAGTTCAAACGCATCAATTTTCCTTCTGCATGTTTTTCTGAACGTCCAACTTTCGCAACCATCCGTCGTTATGGGAAAGACGATTGTATTGACTAGTCTGCTTTTTGTTACAATGCTAATATCCTTGCTTTTTCAGATCTTTTCCATTCCTTGCATTGCATTCCTACCAAGTGTAATCCGTCTTTTGATCTCAGGTCCAGATTGCCTGTTGCAATCGATTTTTGTATCCAAGGAAGATTAAATCTTGGACTGTCTCGACTTCTTCGATGATAATTTTTGTGCTCACTATACTGTTGCCTACCGCGGTCATGACTTCCGTTTTCTTGCTGTTGAGGTACAGTCCCATGCGTTCGCTTTCCTTTTGAACTCATTGGATAAGGTATTCCAGATCCCTTTCATTTTCCTCAAGCAGGGTGGTGTCCTCTGCATATCGGAGGTTGTAAATTTGTCTAAACTGGGGCATATTTCCTACTGGTGGTACACCAGAACTGGTGCAAATCAATCTCCTTGTAGATTTTGTCCATTTCGGTGCTTTACAGTCCAAGATGTAACCGTACAGTCAGCTGACAATGAACATTTATATGTCTGATATATAGGAATACCAGCTTGTACGCTCAGCTGAGGAAGACCCTAATGTGAATAAACACCTTTTCGGCACAGTGTAAACATAAGCATATCACCTCTGGAGGTGACAGACTTCTTCCAAGAACTCCAACCATGTCTCTAAATGACTTTATTTACTATACACCACTTCCTCCCTGGGTTATACAGAATTTTGCAAAATAGGTGCTTGTTTATTGAGTTATATTTAGAAAATCCCAAAGTTTTCTAGGAAATATGGAGAATATAAAAAAGTCCCCAAGTTTATAGTTTCACAATGCATCATTTTATTGTTCTTCAACTATACATATCTTGTGGTTGCATGTGAATAATGCATCCTTGATTTGACATGTTGTCCACCCCAATGTACATGTAAGTAAAAAATACCCGGCTCGCAAGACTGATCATTCAGATATCAAAACATCACTTCACCAGATGTATTAACCACTTCAGGACCACCCATAGACTATAAACGTCCAGGCAGTCTTTATCTACCTCTGCAGGAACTTGTGAAAAGATCCTTGCAGAGAATCCTCCTAGAGCGCCCCTGTTGTGCAGGAGAGTCTAATGACAGCTCCGATCATAGAGCTTTACCAGGAGACCCATCGGCAAGTCTCCAGGCATGTGATGGCAGTGACAGCCAGTGACAGAGCGCTGCTGTGCCCCGGAAGTCAGGCAGCTCATCTCATAAAAAGGAAGTTAAAACATGATGCCGACATAACGTGGACATACGGTACATGTTATTTATTAACTATTTTGTGTGGTATGACTATCTGTATTACAAGCAGAAAATGTCAAATTTTGAAAAATGCTAACTTTTCCAAATGTTCTCTAAATTTTGGATTTTCTAAATAAACACAAAATATACCAACCAGAATTTACCAAGTAAAATGTGTCACGAAAAAACATTCTCAGAATCACTTAAATAACAGCATTAAAAAGTTAGTACCACATAAAGTGAAACATGCCCATTTTGAAAAATTGGGCTTCGTCACCTGGCCAAAACTGGCTTGGGAGCGAAGTGGTTAAATAAAAACAACATAAGGACTTAAGTCACACACTGCCTTAGGCACAACTACTCAGCAGTATGGAGCGTAGTTGTGCCTGAACAAGGGAAATTTTCTCTCCCTTGCCGTCCGTTCAAATTCTACGCCAAAGCGCAGGTGTTTGAAAATAACAGCAGGATGATAAGTATCCTAAGACCCTGATGTCCACAGCCTGCCCGGATTCCGCATGGGGAATCCCGCATGGAATCTGCCGGTGACCCTGTGTACCTGTCCGTGTCTTCTTTCTTCTGTACTGCAGATGTGTGCGGATGTGCACAGTACAAATTTTTTAAAAATCTCCTTCTCTTCCCACGGAATCGGTGGCCCATCCGCAATGTCAATTGGGGATGGGCTGCAGGTTGGACATTGACTTAACGGAGACCGCAGTAAAATGGAGCATGCTGCAATTTTTTTTTTTTTTTTTTTAATTCTTTATTTAACATTTTCATTATGGTTTACATACAATCGATTAACCGTTAAGTGGTCCCATCTGGATACTAAAATATTTAGGTAACTTTGACAGGTATTACAGTAACAGCTTGTGATTACTCTAGCTCACATGTGTCAAACACAAGGCCCGCGGGCCGAATCCGGCCCGCTGCCTTGTGTTATGTGGCCCACGGCGTGCCGACGGCCGCTCACCACTGTAGTGATTACCAGCTGGGGTGCCGCAGCTCCCCGCTGGTAATCACACTGACAGCGCTGATCCCTTCTCCCCTGAGTCCCCTGCTCTTCAGTTCCGCAGGAGAGGACTCAGGGAGGAAGCGTGCCGTGCTGCTCACTGATGTCAGTGCACACCCGGACGCATATGAACTTTTTCCACAAGACTTCTGCACTTGTCAGCAATTCCAGCAATCTGATTGGGGAATCAGCCAACCCAGAGAACCAAACAACCAATCAGGTTGCTGGAATTGCTCAATAGTGCAGAAGTCTTGTGGGAAAAGTTCATATGCCACCCGGGCTCAGCGCGATCCGAGGAGGAACGGTGCTGACAGCAAGGAGGAGGTAAGCATATGGCTGGGGAAGGGGGAAGTTAATATTGCTGCTGGGGGGTGAGGGTTAATATTGTTGTTGCTGGGAGAAGGTTAATAATGCTGATTGCTGCCGGGGCTGAGGGAGTTAATATTGCTGGTGTGTTGGGGGGGGGGGGGGGGTGTTAAATTGTTGCTGGCAGGGGGTTAATATTGCTGCGGGGGTCGGGTGGGGTGGTAATATTGCTGGTGGGGGTTAATATTGCTGCTGGGAGGGGGTTAATATTGTTGCTGGCAGGGGGTTAATATTGCTGCCGGGTTGGGAAGGGGAGGAGGGGGGGGGGGTGTTAATATTGCTGCTGGGTGGGTGGGGGTTAATACTGTTGCTGGGAGGGGTTAATATTGCTGGTGGGGGTTAATGTTGCTGTGTGGGGGGGTTAATATTGTTGCTGGGAGTGGGTAATATTGCTGCTGGGAGGGGGTAATATTACTGTAGGGGTCGCTATTACTACTGGGGCCACTGTGGGGATCGCTATTACTAACTGGTCTACTGTGGGGGTCAATATTTTTACTAGAGCAACTATGAGAGTCACTATTATTACTGCGACCACTATAGGGGTCACTATTTTTACTGAGGCCACTATCAGAGTCACTATTACTACTGCGACCACTATGGGGGTCACTATTAGGGCTCGTTCACACGGGCGTAATTGCATTTCGGTCGCACAAATACGCTACGTATTTGCGCAATCGAAAATCGCTTATGCCTGCGTATTTGGGCACACAGAAAAAAAAGCAGATGGGCCCCTGAGATGGTGCGCAAATATGCATTGAATACATAGGCTTCCTGCGCATTCACCCCGTATTTGCGCGGCCCATTCACTTCAATGGCCTATCGGGGTGCGTAGTTTGAAACAATATAGGTCATGCTGTGTGAGAATATACATCATGTGAATGAAATCATTGACATCAATGGCTTCTGTTCTCTGCATATTATGTACGCAAATACGCTGGTGTGAACGAGCCCTTACTGTACTGTCTTACAATCGGCCCTTTGAAGTTCACCAAAAACCTGATGTGGCCCCCGGTGAAAATGAGTTTGACACCCCTGCTCTAGCTGGTCCGAATTGTATTTCTGTTAGATATTGAGTCTTGTTTTCCTAGACCGAGTCTGTCTGAACTTTTGGTTTTCCAATAAACTCTGCTGTATAACTACTAAGGGTAACACCTTAATGAGAACTCACATTTATTGGGGAAGGAGGTGGGGCGGAAAGGTTCGGGAGGAGCAGGTGGGGTTCACAAACGTCTATGAGTAATCTCAAAGTTGAGCGAACTCTGTCGTGTTCTGAAATTCTAACCAATGGTACCAGGTCTTCCTAAATGTGTTTTGCGTACCTCTCAGTGTGGCCGTAAGGTCCTCCATCTCCATCGTCCGGTTTACTGCGTTTAACCACATCCTTACAGTGGGGGGTTCTGTCTGTCTCCACATTCTGGGGACACAGGATCTCGCTGCGTTAATCAGGTGACGAAGCATCGAGTTCTTGTATGTAGAAATGGGTACCTCGCAGTGGTGCAGGAGGAAGAGGGCCGGTGTTTTGCTTAAGGTGTATGTGGTGAATTTGGATGTGATTCTCCACACCTCCGCCCAGTAACTCGTCAACAACGGGCAGTCCCAGAATATATGCAGTAGCGTCCCCTGTTCTGATCCGCATCTCCAGCGTAAAGGGGAGACCGAGGGGAACATCTTATGTAGGTGGGAGGGCACCCTGTACCAGCGGGACAGGATCTTGTATCCTGATTCTTGTATCTGACTTGATAGGGAAGTTGTGTGCGTCAATGTGTATATTCTCTCCCTTTCCTCTGGACTGAATGTTGTATTTAGGTCCTCCTCCCACTGCAGCATGTATCTCGGGGGTGGGTTTTCTTCTTGTGTGTTTAACATATTATACATCCTTGACAGTGTGTGCCTAGAGGGACCTTCTTCGCTACATGCTGTTTCGAATTGTGTCTTAGGGCGCGTGTACAAGTTGGCGTGGGGGAGGGATCGAAGAAAATGTCTTAGCTGCACACTTTGCCAGAATGTTAGCCCAGCTAAGTCCCTCTCACTTCCCGGGTCCTCAACCGTACACCACTGGCCCTCTCTTAGGAAATGGCTTGCCCTAAAGTTCCCTCTCGCAAGCCTCTCTTGGTATATTTTGCCCTCATTACCCGGTGGGAAATCCGGGTTGCCCAGTATCGGGTACATGGGGGAGGGTCTAGGGGACACTCCCGCATCCTCCGTGATCCTTGCGAGACTTGTTAGTGTGGGGCCGATGGTTGGGTGGTTTGTCAGTTCTGTTGTGGTTGGGTTATTCCTCCATGGGAGTACTACTAGGGGTACCGATGTCGCCATCTGTTCTAGGTCTATCCACTGTTTGGCTCCCCTGTGTCTGTGCCAGTCTATTATGCGTGCAAGATGCACTGCCTGGTAGTACCGGGGGAAGTTCGGTAGGCCCATCCCTCCCTCCTTTTTTGATCTAGTCAAGATGTTACGAGATACCCGGGTAGGTTTAGATGCCCAGATGAAATTAGACATGAGGGAGAGTAGTTGCCGGAAGAATTGCCTGGGTACGTGTATCGGTAGTGCCTGAAGTAGATAAAGCACTCTCGGTAAGATGTTCATCTTAAATATGGCCCCCCTCCCGAACCATGAGAAGAGCCCCTTTGTCCAAGAATTTAGGTCTATGCGGATCTTGTTTATTAGGTTTGGGTAATTTGCGGGAAATAACTCTGTCACCTTGGGCGTCAAGTAGATCCCTAGGTATAGGATTTTGTCTCTCCTCCAGGGGAATGAAAATGCGTCTTTGAGCTCTTCCGCGAGGGTCCGTGGGAGTGAGATGTTCATTGCCGCGGATTTCTGGTAATTGATCTTAAAGTTTGATAATTTAGTGTATCTATCGATTTCTGCTACTAGATTGGGTAATGATATTCGCGGTTTAGTAATGAAAAATAGGAGGTCGTCCGCGTAGGCCGCAATTTTATACTCTGTGTCTTTAAGGGCTAGCCCCCCTATGTCTTGATTGGACCGGATATGGTTTAGGAGAGGTTCGAGGCATATGACGAAAATCAGTGGCGATAACGGGCAGCCCTGTCTTGTCCCGTTTGTGATGGGAAAGGAGGACGAGAGCAGACCATTTACTCTAATTTCTGCAGTTGGGTTGGAGTACAGACTCGCTAGCCACTGTGTCATGTGGGGTCCCGTCCCGAGTTGTGACAGGGTGGCGAATAGAAAGTCCCAGTCCACCCTGTCGAATGCTTTTTCTGCATCCGTTGACAGTATACACATGGGGGTGGCTAATTTTTCCGCGAGATGGATCAGGTTTATGGCTTTTATCGTATTATCCCGAGCTTCTCTCTGTGGGACGAAGCCCACTTGGTCTTTGTGTATCAGTTGCTGTAGGTAAGGGGATATTCGGTTTGCTAGTATCTTTTTAAATCTGCATTCAACAGAGAGATGGGCCTATAACTCTGGCACTGCGCAGGGTCTTTTCCCTCCTTTGGGATCACAGTTATGTGGGCTCTCAGTGAGTCTCTGGGCATTTCGTGCCCCATTGTCAGTGAGTTGTATGCCCTTAAGAACTGGGGTGTTAGGATTTCTATGAATTTTTTGTAGTATGGTAAGGTTAGGCCATCTGGGCCTGGTGTTATCCCCGAGGGGGCTTCTGACAGAACTTTGGATAATTTGTTCTGTGTTATTGGGGCGTCCATTACTTCTATTGCTCCTTGCGTAAATTTACCTAGTTTTGCTTGTTGGATGTACTCCTTGATCCGATTTTTGCGTGATTCTCTGTCCTGCTCTGATTGGGGGGGGGAGAGGTTGTATAGTTTCTGATAATATTCCCTAAATGCCTCCGAGATCTGTTTAGGTATGTGCAGAGTCTTCCCTTTAGAGTTTGTGACTTGTGGGACATATGTTCTCTCCCTGGCGTTGCGTAATGCCCGCACCAGTGTCCGGGTAGGCTTGTTGCCGAATTCAAAGAAGTTCCTTCTGCACTTTAACAAATTAGTCTTCGCCTGGTCTAGACCTGTTTTACGTATTTTGTCCCTCAATTGTGCTAGCTCCTCTCCTTGCGTCCTATCTAGTGATGATTTGTGGGCCAGTTCTAGATTTTGTATGCGTTTTAATAGCTCTTGCAGCTGCGCTCCTTTTTGTTTTTTGATGTGGGCCCCCAAGCTAATGAGAGACCCCCGTATAACGCACTTATGTGCTTCCCATACCGTCATGGGGTTTATTTCTGGGGTGTTGTTTTGTTCGAAGTAGTTTTGTAGAGTAAGGCTTAGTTTCTCTGCTGCTGTCGGGTCTCTAAGTAGGGATTCGTTTAGTCTCCAATTCCATTCTCTTTTGTGTATAGTGGGGAGTGATAATGTGAGGGTGACTAGGGCATGGTCCGAGAATGTGATGCTATCTATTTCAGCTGATATGAGCTGGGCCAAGGAGGAGTGGTGTACCAGAAAGTAATCGATTCTGGTGTACACGTTATGTGGTGGGGAGAAGAAGGTATAATCCTTAGTGGTCGGGTGTAAGATCCTCCAAGCATCAATCAGCTGGTGTTTGTGTAGAATCTTTTTGAACCTGCGGTGCGTGGATGTCGGGAGGGAGCTGCTTCCTCTTGATGTATCTACTTGTGGGTCTAGTGGCATGTTGAAATCCCCCCGAGTATCAGGGTGCCCTCCTTGAATTCACCCAGGTCCTCCAGGGCCCTTTCCAAGAAGGACGCCTGGTTGGAGTTGGGAAGATACAAGGTTGCCAGTGTGACTTGTGTATTTGCGAGCTTACCCTTGACGTATAGGAATCTTCCTCCCGGATCACCGCGCGTCTCCCCATGCTCCCACGGGATGGTGTTGGAAATTAGGATTGACACCCCCTTTGTTTTGGCCTCTGCGTTTGTGCTGTGGTACGCTTTCAGGAATCTCGCGTTCTCGAACCTCGGGACGGCGTCTGTGCGGAAGTGGGTTTCTTGTACAAAGGCTATCTTTGCCCTTTTCTTCCATAGGAGATGGAGGATGGAGGACCTTTTTTCAGGAATGTTGAGCCCCTGCGCGTTAATGGAAATCACCGAGAGGTTAGCGTGGTCTGTAGACATGGTCAATTGGCTAGGTAACCTGGAAGTCAAAGACAGTTATTAAAGACTTGTAATTAGTAACTTGGGTAGATGTGGGGAGGGATAGGAGGGGAGGGTAAGAAGGGGTGGTTAGTGGACAGGGGATTTGACAAACACAGTAAGAATAAGATATTAATCACTCTATACTTTAAGTTTATCCCGAGGCCTGGGCCCCTGCCCAAAAGGAGGCTGGGCCGAGGTCTCCGGCGCCCTAATTGGGGGTACGAGGTAAGGCTCTGGTCAGAGAAGAGGGCCACTGGTCCGTTCTCTGTGGTGTTTCTCGGCAGTGTAGTCTTCACGGACCGGCGTAAGCGAAGGGTGGATAATTCGCTCTATTATGGGTGTGGGCTGCTCCACCGTAGCTTGTCTGTCCACGTCTGTGGACCCCCGACCTTTCAAGTGGGTTGTCCTTTAGCTCTTAGGCATAACGGTTCTGATTGACGGGAGTTCCTTCTGTGGGGCCGCTTTATGCCCTTTAAAGGGCTATATGGGTGGTGTTTGCTAGGTCTATTTTCTTTGTACCCGTTCGGGTATAGTGCCGAGTTCTGTGCTTCGGTGTGAGATGACCACGTAAAAGTTCTTTTCCTTTGGGTTTCTGCGTTGAGGATGTTGATGATCTTCGTATGTCGTGGCTGGTAACAGTTTTCGATTGCTGGTGATTGCTGGAGTCATCGCCTTAATTGGATATCACAGGTGAGTCTATTGGTTGTGTCCAGTCTGGAATAGGGACTGGCTGCTCTTCCAGGAATGCGAACGCCCCTTCTAGGTCGGATGGTGTTTTGACCGTGTACAGACGGCCTCTTTTGCGCAAGATCAGGTGGAAGGGGTTTCCCCATTTGTAGGTAGCGTCTGCTCTTCTTGCTGCGTCTAATAGGGGGCGGATCAGCCTCCGGCTATTTAAGGTAAATCTGGATACGTCTGGCAGGATGGTGATCTCGTTTCCCCTGAATCTGACCGGGCCTTGTTCCCATGCCAGTCGCAAGATCTCCTCTTTTTGTCGGTAGAAATGTACCCGGCAGATGACATCTCTGGGAAAATTCGTATTCCGCGCTCTCCCCCCCCCGTAGGCGATGGACTCTGTCGAGCTCTATTACCCTGTCTTCTGATCGTTGTAGAAGTTTATTGAATATTGCCGTGACGCAGTCGTGCAGCGCTTCTGGCGGGATGTCTTCTGGGATGCCTCTCAGTTTTAAATTGTTGCGGCGGCCTCTGTTTTCTACATCATCTAAGTGCAGGGTTAGATCTCTGATTTGTTTTTGCTGCTTTTCCACTGTTTTGGCAAGATGTTGAAAGTCCATACTCGGGGCGCCTGTTGTCTGTTCTAGGGTGTTGACCCGTTCCGTAAGTTCTTGTACTGAGAGCTTCACCGCTGACATGGCTGCTTCTTGTTTCTCTTCGATACGCCTCAGGTGCGTTTCAAGATCCAATTTAGTGGGTAGTTCACGCATCATTTTCCATAGAGCCTTTAGGGTCTGGGTGTCATCTAACGGGGGTTCTTGCGGGTTTTGGGAGGCACTGGCTGGTGCTGTATGTGCATTACTAGCGGGTATGCTGTTCCCCAAGCCCCCTGGGCCGTCTGAGTGTGGGGCTGCTGTGAGGATGGAGGGGGTAGTAGTTGTTCCATTTGCCCTGTCCTCTGTGCTTGTTACTTGTTGTGGGCACTCTGTGGCTTCTTGACTGGGGTGTTCTCTGTAGCTAAGCCCCTTTCTCTGCATATCTTGAGCAGGTACTTCTGCTTGCTGAGCTGTTCTCTGCATAGGGGTGCTCTGAATGCCCTCCTGCACTTGTGTTGGGCTGCCCCTGGGAGACCCTCCTGGTACCTGCGGTGTTGTGGAGCTTCCTCTGCCTGGCAGCGGTGACTGGCTCTCCCTCCCGTCTTTTCCCGCCGTTGGCTGGGCGCCTTCTTGTGTGGGGATGTCTGCGGGGACCTCCTCTGTCAGCGCTCCGCTCTTTTTCCTATGCCCGCTCTGTGTCTGCGGCGCGGTCCGCGCCGGCGGCAGCGCTTTCCCAGCGGAGCGCGGGGAATGCCGCTCCACGTGTCTGCCCGGCGCCATGTTCCCTGACGTGCGGTCCGTCTCTGCGGCTTCCGCTCCTTGCAGGTACCTCCTCAGTGGCGTGTTTGTGGTTGGTGGGGGGTCTCCCCTGCGTCTTCCTCCCGGCATTTGGCTGGATTTCTCTTCTATGTGAGGTCAGGGAGTTGTTCTTCTGCTGTTAACGGCGGAGGAGCTCTTTCCCTTTCTTCCTTACTCCTCCATGCCTAGGCCACGCCCCCCTGCAATTTTTTTATCCACAATTGGAAACCGCAATTGGTTTCCGCTCACTTACGTGAAAAATCGTGTTACCATAACATGCTATGGAGAATTATTGCTGCGGAATCCTGAGGCAGACCACCGCTCCAGATTCCGCATCAAAAAGCCGCCCGTGGACATGGAGCCTTACAGTATAACGAAGTGAAGGACCGGTTGGGATTATCATACAATGCTCATTGTCACCATCACCACGAAACTAACAAAGGTGTGGCAGATTAAAGTGCTCTGAAATCTGGGAGCACCTTGTTCTGTATCTGATTTTCTATCTTCGCTTTCTATTTCTATGCTCTCTATTAACACCTGGAAGTGTGTGTCATCCATTACGTAAGGCAGTTATCAAACAGCCCTGGCAGGTTACTGAACCTCACCTGTAGGGTGTAGGCCGCCCTTGAAATGTCAAAACTGACAAGCTAATTCGAGTTGCCACATTGACTTCCTCAATTGTCTTCCTTTCGGTTCTCGCCTTAGACATATGTAGTATTATACGTTCACTCTGTCTGTGAAGGATATTGGTTGTGTAAAGGGCGACAGCGAGTCATAGAACATCTTGTTAGCCTCTCAGACATACATGAAGAGCTGTCCGCTGAGGCTGCAATTACTTCTCTGATGCCCTAGGCCAACTTTTCCATAGAGCCTCGAGTGTAAGACGTTCTCTCGCACTTCTCAGGTACCATACACAGTGGCAATCTCCTGTAAGCAGGCATTTGTAGACTCTCGGCATGATATGCTGGTTCAGAAGTGATAGAACTCTTAAGCCTTACACACCAGCAAAAAACTTTTTCCTGACTTTTGCAGCTGGAAAGTTTGCAGGATTTACGGTAATTGTTTTTTTTTTCCCACCTTATTAAGCTGCGTTTACACGGGGCAAGTGCAATACCGCACTTGTAAAATAGCGATTCTGGATCGCATCTATGTATTTGCATGTGAAAAAAGCGTAAGTGCTTCCGATAGTTTTCAGTGGTAAAAATCACATTGCACTTGCATGCAAATCACATCAAATGCAATGTGATTTTTTTTTTTTTATATATTTTTTTTTTGTACCTTAAGAACCAGAAACTTTTTAGGGATTTACCCATGTGGTGGTTCTACTGCCTTATTTTTTTTCCTTTAGCTATCAAAATTATTTTTGCTGTGTTTTTTTTACCCATGACGTATAGGGCTATTTTTCACTGACTTCTTTTTTCCATTTTTTTTAGTTTTATAGTGGGTAAAAAGTTAACTTTTTTTTTTTATTTTAACATTTCTAGTTTTTTGGTTTTTTTTAATTAGTATACTTACGCTAAAATAAAGTACGGGTACAGGTTCCTTGTTTTCTTTTGGACATTTTAATATATAATATGTATGGTTTTGATTTACAGGGCTCATACGGCGACGGTTTTGGGTTATTTTCTTTCTTATGTATATATTGTTTTATTCTGTAATTTTGTTTTACTTGTGTATGTAATTATGGTTTTTACTATCTATATCCCCCATGATGTCATGCAAGACCTGTCTGGGACATTTTTCCACTGTAGCTGGGGCATCGATAGGAGCCCCAAGTTCAGGGAAAAACATCCCCTGTGGGACATTAGTCACTAGCAGAGCTGATCAGGGTCTAGTACAGCCCTGCAGCTCTGCTATAGCAGGGAATCCCAGCAGTAATGTGACCCCTGGGGTCCAGTAGTGGAAGTTACACTTTCACTTTTTAGTACACAGCGCTCATTAAGAAAGGAGAAGGCAGAAAGGATTAAAAACCCCTCCTGCCTTCTCCTCTGGGTTATTTTACATACGGCTGGGCTTAAAGCCCGGGACCAAGCGCTGTATATTTACAGTGCCTGGTCCTAAATGGGTTAAAGATCCCATATGGAAAAAATGGTTAATTTCTTATGAGAAATCGCGCAAAACGTTTTTATCTTGTAGCATTGCTGTGAGAGAAAAATCGCTTGTGAAAACACACATGGAAATCATTATTAACTTGCGCAAGTTCTGTCCATATCAGGCAGAAATAGTGCATGAAACTCGCCCGCGTGAATACACCCAGGTCATTCTTGCTTCTAAACAATTACTGTGCACTCATTTGCTGACTTCTGTTTTTGTTGCTGCATGGGTCTCCTCAAGTTCTTACTTCAGCAATGCACTCTAGTCCCCCATGGAAACAATGTTTTTTGGGAGAATAAAGGCCCTTTTACACGGAACGATTGTCATTCAAAAGGGTCAAAATAATGCTAATCGTTAAGTGTAAATGCGGCCAATGATCGAACAACAGACCCAAACTGTAATGTAACACAACGTGGAATAATCGGTGTAAAGAAAACATGGGGAAAACCTCTGTGTCTTCATAGAATTGGACTAATTCAGAGGTACTGTATGGATCCATAGTAGCCTGTGGGCGCTGTATTGTAACGGGTGCCGAATATGACACCATTTATGGAGAGGCTTTACACCAGTTGAGTTGAATAAGCAATGCTTTACTTAATGTACAGAAAAGAATGTCATTAATATATAACAGTATTATTTGGATACGATACAATTGACTAGTGTTCAATTAACCCTACAACTCTGTCTGTACCCACAAATAGGTGACCTTAATATTGTATGCGCAATATAGAGTTATTACAGTCAATATATAATCTACCCCGGCCAGCGGTTAATAGCTCCACATATGCTGATTGAAAATAGAGTGCTGCAGGAACTTTTGTTAACCAAATGTCTACATCTAATAATTGAAATATGCAATCACAGTCCCCTGACCACTTTATTAGCACAGTATCTTTTGAGAAAGTTGTACAGTGATGAAGTCAAAGTAATCCATTTTACTGGTGATGAGCCTGGGTGATAGTACTTCCAATTACATACCATCAAAAATTGAATATCCAGATACTGGCAGTTGGTTTATCTGCTCATGCTGGTGGTCTATCTCCCGGTAATGGCTTGGCACTTGCAGTTGATAATTAATCGGTAATAAGTTTCCTTGGATGTTTGCCAGACTTCCCTCTGGTGCTCACACTGCCACAGTTGGGTAGCACCAGTTCAGGTATCCGAGTTGCACTTTCTCTCTGGTACCGGAAAAGCAGGTCTTGAGTAGCACTAGAGCAGCTCACTCCTCGCAAGGCTCTCTGCAAAAACTGCTGAGTCACCCAGAACCTGCCTTTTATACCTAGCCCATCAGCCAATCAACTGGCATCTCAGGCTCAGTTTATCCTGTTAATTCAGTTAGGCCCCCTGTCCACTGGTGTGATATTGCCGGCGAATCACGCTGTCTGAAGTTTTCCATAGAGTTGCTATGGAAAGCGCCAGCCCCCTGTCCACGAGCAGCGAATCATTGCGATTCTCGTGGCCAGCAATTCGCAGCATTCTGCGAATTGCCGCGATTCACCGCGGTCAGCCTATCTGTCAGTTAGGCTGACAGCGGAGATCCGTCTGTCGGCTCCTGCTTCCGGGCGGTGGAGATCCGCTGCGGGATACCGCAATGTCCGTGGACAGGGGGCCTTAGAGTAAAAAAAAACTCTCATGTGATCTCTCTAAAGGTTCTAGAAAAAAGATATACTCTATAAAGTCCAGCAATGATATACATAGATATATATGCATGGGTATTTAATCCCTTACAGTATAATAGATCATTACATGATATCTGTCTTAGCATAGTCTCTTGCCTCAGTCCAATAAGCATTGCATTGCAGTTTGAAGTTAGTCAGTCTTATGAAAACTTTGTTTAAATGTGGCAGTGTAGGTGACATTTCTAAAGCACCTTCTCACAACTGGAAGCCTTGGGTACCTTTCTGCAAGATATGAGACAAATAACATAAAAATAAAAATTATGGTATGAATCAAGTCCTACGAAAAGGTCTCAGAATATATACTATATCACCTATCTGCTGTAGCATCTCTCCTTACTAAGTCCCTAACAACATGTGGAAGTGGAGAAAAAAAAAACCTCATACACACATGCTGCAGTGTTATATGTAGCCGCACCTTCTGAACACGTTCCTCCCTAGATAGCTGCTGGCTCGTGCAGGGTAGACCATAACGGAAGAAGGCGGATTTCAGGTCGAGGAATCAAATCCAATTATATTTATTGTAAACATGAAATGAGATAAAATCGAGAACTATCAGGATGTTCATGTATTGGGTTTCCATGATTGAGTTTCCAAACACAAACCTAAGATCACCATGTACAATGCCAAGCGTCAGATGTTGGTTTTTTTGGCTGCTTTTCACCTCTGTTCCACTAGGGCTACACTATTATTAGTGCCATCACTGTAGTATCTGAAGGAAACCTGAAGTAGTCTGCAGCTTTCCCCTTCCTCTATGCTTTACACTGCAATTATGCCAATTTAGATTGGTAAATGTGTATACAGTAAATGCAAGTTCACTAGGAAGTCAATGATTTCCCTTAGCGTAGGGGCAGTCTGGTTATAGTTTACAAGTAACAACAAGAACAGTGAGAAAATAAATGATGCACGGATGTAGCAAAGTGTAACTTGACTCCCAATGCATTAATTAACTTTCTGTGCCAGTTTATTCGCTCGCTCAATTGTTTTACAAAGAATGTTTTTGTGTTCATGTAGTAACTGTTTTTTTAAAAGATTAAGATAAGTTGTCGCATAAAGTTATCAGTCAAGTTAAACTTTGCTACATCCGTACAACAAAGTAATCTAACTCCTCAGGACAGTGGTAACCAACCTGTGGCTCTCCAACTGTCGCAGAACTGTAACTCCCAACATGCCATTACAGTCTGTGTCTAAATGCTGGAAGTTGTAGTTTTACAACAGCTTGCACACTACTGCATAAGTTACAGTTGCTACAGCAGGTCAGTCCGTAGCCCCTTAACGACCACTGGATTGCATTTTTACAGCAGCCATTCAGGCTGCGTCTTCTGATTTGTTACCTTGTTATAACAGCCATTTTGAAGAAACTGTGTGCATTGGACTTCCTCCAGTCCGGAAGCCTGTGATGGCCAATCGTAACAACTGCATAAACTTTGTACTTTCGTCAGACCCTTGTTCAGTGTGTCCCCTCACACTTGTTACTTTGTGTATGGAGAGACAGAGACAGGTGATGGTGCTGCTATTGCAAAAACCGAGAAATAACTAACAACATATTTTTTATCAATTTAATACTTTTATTAACGTAATCACTTAGTTTAGGGGATACACAACCCCCTAAACTACCCCAGGGGTAATGTAGCCTTCTGAATCAGGTATGCCTAATTATTATTCAATGCATCAGAGAAGAGAACAATGAGAAACTCTCAAGTGATGTTTCCAAACTCTTCTGTTTTACTGTTGTAATCTAAGAGGTTATATAGTGTGGTAACCCCCACAAAATCAACAATTCAAAGTCTACAGCATATGTGATACTTCTCTCTTAGTTAAACATTACAAAGGTTAATTATGACAAAGCTGCATGCTCAGCGTCTAAGACATCTTGCTATCCACACAACACAAATATTATGCACACGACACTACTGCATAAAATATAATTCAATACTTTCACAATATAATTCAACACTTTGACATTTTCCCCTCTTTTGAATAATATTTTTACCTAACAGGTATATCTGTTTCAAGGAACCTGTTCACTTACTGGGGCTAATCCTCGACAGGACATTCTTTACTCCAATCCCCATCAGGATTGAGGAAAACTTTCACTTGTAGGTGGCAGTAGATATGTATTCATTGCATATGCATCATAATAAGGCAGTGATCTAGGGTGTGCCACCCTGGTTACTGTCTTAGTTCCTTTCGTGCAAAGCTTAAGGAATATTGCGAGGCAGCATAAAGCTATGCTGAACAGTAAATAAGTAGCAGGGCACAATAGCAATATCTGAAATGTTGCTTGGATGATTCCCATGAGCCATTCCCCAACGGCTTTAAACCAATTGTCAGGATTGACTATGCAGAATGTATCACTCCACTAGGAGTCTTGTTTCCGTTTATGTTCTTTTAACCATTTGCTTCTCATTTCCTTAAAGGGGTTGTCCCGCGCCGAAACGGTTTTTTTTTTTTATTCAATAGGCTCCCCATTCGGCGCGAGACAAACCCAATGCATGTGTTAAAAAAAAAAACGTTTAGTACTTACCCGAATCCCCGCGCTGCGGCGACTTCTTCCCTACCTTAGCAAGATGGCCGCCGGGATCTTCACCCACGATGCACCGCGGGTCTTCTCCAATGGTGCACCATGGGCTCTGTGCGGTCCATTGCCGATTCCAGCCTCCTGATTGGCTGGAATCGGCACACGTGACGGGGCGGAGCTACGCGATGATGCGTAGAAGGGGGCGGAGCCAGAACTCCGCTCGTGCCGAGACCCAAGAGAAGGGAGAAGACCCTTCTGCGCAAGCACGTCTAATCGGGAGATTAGACGCTGAAATTAGACGGCACCATGGAGACGGGGACGCCAGCAACGGAGCAGGTAAGTGAATAACTTCTGTATGGCTCATATTTAATGCACGATGTATATTACAAAGTGCATTAATATGGCCATACAGAAGTGCTTACCCCCACTTGCTTTCTCGGGACAACCCCTTTAAGTACCTGTACAATTGCTTTGATATAACATAGTAACATAGTAACATAGTATGTAAGGCCGAATGAAGACATTGTCCATCTAGTCCAGCCTGTCTATCCTACTGTGTTGATCCAGAGGAAGACAAAAAACCCCAAGGCCAGAAGCCAATTAGCCCTTTTGGGGGAAAAATTCCTTCCCGACTCCCTAATGGCAATCAGACTGTTCCCTGGATCAACCCCTAATAGTTCCTACCTGCCTATATACCCGGATTGACACTTAACCTAAGATTTATATCCTGTAATATCCTTCTTCTCCAGAAAGACATCAAGTCCCCTCTTAAACTCCTCTATCGATTTTGCCATCACCACTTCCTCCGGTAGAGAGTTCCACAGTCTAACTGCTCTTACAGTAAAGAACCCCTTTCTGTGTTGGTGATGAAACCTACTTTCCTCTAATCGTAGCGGATGTCCTCTTGTTACCTTTGTGGTCCTGGGTGTAAACAGATCACGGGAGAGATCCATGTGTTGTCCCCTCATGTACTTATACATGGTTATTTGGTCGCCTCTTAACCTTCTTTTTTCTAGAGTAAATAGTCCCAATTTGGATAGCCTCTCTGGGTATTCCAGTCCCGTCATTCCATGTATTAGTTTAGTTGCCCTTCTTTGAACCCCTTCAAGCACTGTGACATCTTTCCTGAGCACCGGTGTCCAGAATTGTACGCAGTATTCCATGTGAGGCCTGACAAGTGCCTTATATAGTGGAAGGATAATGTTCTCGTCCTTCGCCCCTATACCTCTTTTAATGCACCCCAAGACTTTATTTGCCTTTGCAGCAGCTGACTGGCATTGGTTACTCCAGTTTAGTCTATTATCCACTAATACCTTTTCCATATCGCTTTTCCCCAGCGGTACCCCATTAAGTGAATATTTGTGACATCCGTTCCTCCTGCCCATGTGCATAGTCTTACATTTTTCAACATTGAACTTCATTTGCCATTTTTCTGCCCAAGACCCCATCTTATCCAGGTCCGTTTGTAGCCGCACATTGTCTTCCGTTGCATTAATTATATTGTATAATTTTGTGTCATCTGCAAATATTGATATTTTGCTATGCAGCCCCTCTATCAGGTCATTAATAAATATGTTGAAGAGAGTGGGGCCTAATACTGAACCCTGTGGCACCCCGCTAGCGACTGTGGTCCAATCAGAGTACGAACCATTTATTACCACCCTCTGCTTTCTTTCGTTGAGCCAATTTTTTACCCAATTACACACGTTTTCGCCCAGTCCGAGCTGCCTCATTTTGTATATTAGCCTATTATGTGGCACGGTGTCAAAGGCTTTAGAGAAGTCCAGATATACAAGATCAATAGATTCTCCCTGGTCCAGCTTAGAGCTTACTTCATCGTAGAAACTGATCAGATTTGTCTGACATGAGCGACCCTTCATGAATCCATGCTGGTAAGGAGTTATTCCCTTAATCTCCTTGAGGTACTCATCGATGGCGTCTCTCAGAATCCCCTCGAAAAATTTTCCCGTTACTGAAGTGAGACTTACTGGCCTGTAGTTACCAGGCTCACTTTTGCTCCCTTTTTTGTAAATTGGAACCACGTTGGCAATGCGCCAGTCCAATGGTACTACTCCGGTCTTGATAGTGTCTAGAAATATTAGGTATAGCGGCCTAGCTATCTCGTCACTTAGTTCCTTTAGTATCCTTGGGTGTAATCCATCTGGGCCCGGTGATTTATCCATTTTAGTTTTCTTTAGACGCTTCCGCACCTCCTCCTGCGTTAGGTATGAGATATTTTGTGAGGGGTTCGTTTTATTCCCCTGCATCTCGTGTGGCATTTCCTTTTCTTTGGTGAACACACTTGAGAAGAAGCTGTTTAGTAGATTTGCTTTCCCTTCGTCATCATCAATGATTTCTCCTGCATTGTTTTTTAAAGGGCCAGCGCTCTCCCTGCAAATCCTTTTGCTGTTTATGTAGTTGAAAAATAGCTTTGGGTTGTTTCTGCTCTCTTTTGCGATCCGTCTTTCTGCTTCCTCCTTGGCAGTTTTGATCGTATCTTTGCATATTTTGTTTTTTTCCCTGTATGATTTTAGCGCTTCCTCGCTGCCTTGTTGCTTTAGTATTTTGAACGCTTTCTTCTTTTCGTTTATTGCCCCTCGTACCGTCTTGTCGAGCCACATTGGTTTCCTTTTAGCTGAGTTTCTTTTATTTTTAAAGGGAATGAACTGCTCACATGAGGTGATTAGGATCCTTTTGAACTTTTCCCATTTTTCCTCCGTACTGGCATTTTTGAGGATGTTGTCCCAATTAATGTTACCGATAGTAGTTCTAAGCTCATCAAATTTTGCTTTACTAAAGTTTAGTTTCTTTGCCACTCCCTGATAAGGCTTCCTATTGATTGACAGCTGGAAGTTGATTATATTGTGGTCGCTGTTCCCCAAGTGCCCCTCAACCTGCACCCCCCTTATACGTTCCGGTTTGTTAGTTAGTACTAGGTCCAGAATGGCTCTCCCTCTTGTTGGTTCCTGCACAAGTTGGTTCAGGTAATTGTCTTTAATTACTCTCAAGAACTTATCACCCCTGTGAGATTTGCAGGATTCGTTCTCCCATGTTATATCTGCACATTATCATTGGGGCCTATATAGTGGCAACAGGTGGGTCCAATTATTTGACACATTCCACCCTGGGCAGCTGTAAGGTAATCGAGTATTATTGTATGTTGGTTAGTGACTACTACTATTTGGGACTGTACTGTATTTATCTGATTTACCAGTCCTAACAGCGAATATCTGATCATCTAAAATCTGTTGCCACAACCAACTTCTCCCACATTTCTTTAAGTGCGGGATAGATGAAGAAAAACGAAAAAGCTTATTAATCATAAATGCCACATGGGGCTTACAATTGGGGCATTACCTGCCATTTTCCTAAAAAGGGCGTGTTTAGGGATACACATATAGAAGAGACCATCGTGTGGAAGTACAAAGGAGGCAGGTGTAAGGTGAGCAAGATCTTGTTCAATGGAAGCCACTTCTAGGCCTCGTGTCCCCATACACTGTAGATACTTGGAGGAAGTGCTAGGACATTATGGATGAGGACATCAACTAACCACCGGGTCAAAACGGTATCTACTGTCTTTTATTTGGATGTCTTATCATTATAATGACTGCAAGACAGATTTACTGACCTATAGTAATTACAGGTGTAACCGCTTTTCATTATGACTCCTTCTATAGATTGGGTGTTGTGTGATGAGTTTCCCACACACATTTTAGGTGGCGTGTGTGGATGGAATGGGTCTACTGCACTGCTGCTAGTGAGCTGGATGCAAGAGCAATTTCATTTTCTGAGGGTTGAAGTTAGAGAATGCATTTCTACCTTGCTTGGTTGAAAGCAATTGGTTAAGGATCATCCAAGCGTTTTCATACCATCCAGCTCCTGGGAGCGAGTATTCTTCCTGTTTTAATTTGCTGGAGCTCACTGGCATGTATGGGGTGTTCACCAGATCTTTGAATACAAAACATATTGCTATACACAGGGCTATATATGGCATTGTTTTTGCAGCCGTGCGACTATGTGTACATCTCAGGCAATTTTTCAGTTTCTCTGATTTATCGAAAGCCTTAACAATAATCTCATGATGCTTAACAACTTATTGACCCAATTCTTCATTTAGCACATCAAGTGCCTTAATACTGAGGATTGCCTATGACAGTAGAAATAGCCTTCCAAGCATTTCTTAGGATCTGCAGCTAAAACCTTTCTTTTCAATGGCTGGTGTGTATCTAGGGGTCCTTTCCTTCCAGTTTGACTGAAGTGGCAGTTTTCGACTGTATTTGGTATGGGCCATCAAATCTTGGTTTCAAACTTTTTTTGACATGTCTTTTGAGAACAACCCAATGTCCTGTAAGAAAATTATGTGACCTCTCTTTTGAGTCTGGATCTGGAATTGAGGAAAATACACGTTTATGAGTGACACGTTTAACTCCTGATGTAAGTTACTCATGTGGGAGATAAGGTCCCCATACTTAGCCTGGAGGTGTTGGGGAAAATATAGGTCTGTTACAGAGGCCCTGGCAAACATAGCTTTATATGGGGACAGTTTGGTGTTTCTATCAGGTATGGTTCTTCCTGTGTAGAGGGCTAATAAAATATGTACCTCTATTACCTTCTATGACTTCTTTTTCACTATATGTACATATTACTTTGTTCAACAATTTCTTAGCCCTAGGCTTGGCATTGACTTTTTTTTATAAGACACTATGCAAACCAACACAAACTCCCGAACACCTACCTTAGGTTTCTGTATGTTCTCCCTCTGCAGTCGCTGGAATGGGTAGTCTGACCTTAGAGTAACAGCAAGGAGATACTCTGGTAACTTTTCCTAGGTTTGTTGGGCACAAGCTATGCATCCCTGCACAAACCTGGTTGCAGCATTGTTGAACCCTGGGCAATCCAAGCAGAAGACACTAAACCATACATTACCTCCTTTGACTAATGCTTTGGTCCATGACTCAAATGTGACATCCTAGAGTAGAGTGTTCATGTGAGGCACAGGTGTTTACCTTTTCCCCAGCCTCCCTTCTCATCTGGATCAGCATCCTCCCGGTGCCACTCCTGCTTTTCACCCATAAGGCCTGCTCCTGTAAAAGGAACAACAAAGGGATATCCACACCTGATGCAGTTGCAACCAGATGGGTAGCTGTTCAGTGGGGGTTTGACTGCCACCTTGGCTGTTGCATCTGTCCTCCATTTCCCTAGGGCCACCAGAGTCGTTTCCTTGGTATGAGCCTGGACTCTGATAATGGCTACCTGTTTGGGAAGAGCTAAAGTCTGATACAACAAGGATACTGCTTCTGCATTTCGGATTTCTTTACCTGATGATCCAACAAATTTCTACTGTGCCATAAGGGTGCGAAATCGAATGTGATTGCAAAAGCGTACCTCAAGTCGATGTCGACACCAACACTCTTACCTTCAGCCAATTTATACACTTTAGTGAGCACCATCCGCTCAGCCTTCTGAGCAGACATCCCAGGAGGGAATGTTTTTTGCACAGTTACCTTGTTGGTTATCACTGCGTAGCCTGTTTTTGCTTGTCCATTTCCATGGTACCTGGAGACATCTACAAAAAACTCAAAATCTGCATTGCAAAGGTAGTTTCAACGATGTCACAAAAATAGAAAAAAAGTTTTCCTCGAGCTCCACATGTGTGAGTATGATCTACATGTATGTATAATGGTATATATAGGTGTATTTGTGTATAGGAATTATATTTTAGGGCGCCCACCCACTGGCGATTTTTTTCCCTGCGAAATTCGCAGCATTTTTTTCTCTGCAGGGGTCTATGGGACTTGTAATGTTAAAATCGCGATCGCGCAAAATCGCAATTTACCGCGAAATCGCGATTTTGCGCGATCGCGATTTTAACATCACAAGTCCCATAGACCCCTGCAGAGAAAAAAATGCTGCGAATTTCGCAGGGAAAAAAAAACGCCAGTGGGTGGGCGCCCTAAGGCTTGAGAAAGGTGCGATAAACGCAGCAAAACGTGTTGCAATAAAACTTTTTTAAAAAGAAAACGCACAGACTATTGGGTCCATATGAATCCTTTTGGCTCTTGAAGTGCAGGGAAAACTTTTTTATATTTTTGTGACATTGTTACTACTAAAGCCCTGGATAACCAGCAGGCTTTCTTTCCCGAGACGCATCTCCAGACGGTGGATTTGAGATCATAAGGAGGATAACGAGCAATCCAGGACCTTAGGTGCCGGAGGATTCCCCCTGATAGGGGATTCCACCGAGCACCAGGTGAGTGCTTGCTGCATTTGATTATTTATACTGCAGCTTATGGTTAAACGAGACCCTGATAGTTGTCTGTTTTCTCAATGGTAATTTCAACAATATTTTCAAGACACCTTGTCTCGATTTCCATTAACTCTAAACAATCATGAACTTGAATTTGATGTTCAACGTTTCTTTCCTCTTTTTTTCTGAATTCAGTGGAAGTAATGAAGCTGGATTCAGAACTATACATTTTCTAATTGTGATATGTGATGGTGCTATTGTGGAAGGTGCAGGCAGTCATAGAGGGGTTGCAGAAGGCTGGAGGCTTGGGGTATCCATACTCATGAACTTTCCTGGGATTGATTGGATATTGCAATTTCCTGGGGGTTTCTAGGGGTGGGATATCCTGAACTGCCAGGATTTTGTCAGTAGTAATGTGCCCAGTGCCCTGTGAAATGTAATGGCATAGGAACACATGACTGTGGGTGGGTAAAACTGAAGTTTGGACTTGGGTGCCTTGCAGTCATTATCAGCAAGAAACTATAACAGACTGATAGACACCTCCAAACACTGTTCAATAGTGTCACAACACAGAGGTAAATCATCAACATATTGAGGCAGTGAGGTGCTAAGATATTTTGGAAATCAATTTTGCAGAACTGTTTGTAGAGTGCTGCCATAGGGTGTTGACTGCTGCCTGTGGCAACACACCCCATCAAATGAATAAGAGCTGGGCACTATTTTTAGGGGTACACTGCAGAAGCGTTTGCAAGATACACCACTGTGGAGAAAGTGAAGCTGGCCAGTACCTGTGGCAATAATGTAAGGGGATTTGGCACCAGTTGTAACAGTATTATCTGCTCGTAAATCATGGACCATGAAGAAGGTTTGAGGTTGCCCTTGGCAACCCTTTTCTTGATTGGAAACAATGGAGTAAGGGGAATGACATTCCTGTATGATCCCCTTTTCAAGGTTGGCCTGGACCTACTTATTAATACTGGCTTCCTGAGCAGCATTCAAACAGCATTGCCTGATATTGGATGGTTGTATGCCAGGTTTGACTTTAACATCCACTGGAGTGACAGGCAGTCATCTAACATCCATTTTGTGTTTGACCCACAGTATCTCTGGTACCGATACAAGAACTTGTTGCATGTAGAAAGATACATTTTCCTGATCATCTGTAACAATAAGCACAGCACAAATAGCAGTTAAAGGGGTTCTGACACAAATAATGTTTTTATGCTTTAGCAGCCATTGTTCCCTGGTCTGCCTAATGGACCCAGGGAACCCACGGTTTAATGGCTGCTAAAGCATAAAAAGATAATACTTACCTGTTCTCCTGTTGTTGTTGACATCGGGGGGGGGTCATCTCCCCGCAGGCGCTGTTCCTCCTCTTCTGTCTGCACGAGCCGCGCCGCTCCGGGATCGCGCGCATGCGCAGTGGAGAGGTGCCCTCTGACAGGAGTCAGGACGGGCTGCGTCTCCACTGCGCATGCGCAGCACTCCGGAGTTCAGCAGGACGGACGGACCGCCCACAGCAAGCACTGACTGACGGACGAACCAGAGCAGGAAGCGGTCTTTTTGACCGCTCCTGCTCTGCTTTAAAGGCACAGAAGAAGATGCCGGCTGGAGGGGACATGCCTGGCGATCGGGCCAGGCAAGGTGAGTACTTTTTTTTTTTTTTTTATGTCAGAACCCCTTTAACTGTTGGTTAGTTAGGGAGCTAATCATCCTAATATTATTTGGGGTATATTCAGTTGTTGCTTGTATCATGGTAAGCATGTATGCCCCTAAGAAGTTGACTAGGCAGGTCTATGTCACCAAAAATCTACCCACATTGAAAATGTAATATACTAAGCAAACTCTTATTAATCTGTTTGTAATCTACCTATCAGGCTTGCCAAGTACATAATTGTCTCATTACGGTTTTAGAAGCAGTATTCAAATAAATAAAACCTAATATATTGAATATATTATGTACTTGCGCTGTGCACGCATCAGGAATGAGTGTGCGTGTGTATATATTTATGTATGTTTTATACATTTATGTAATATATATATTCTACTCAAATGGGAATACATTTCTTTGCTAGGCCTGGTCTGTGTTAAGAAGGGGCAAAACTATTATATCAGATAAATCTTACATATCTCCCCCCCCCCCTTCCTCTCTTTACATCATTTAGCTCCACCTGTAGTGGTTTGGCTAGCTGTTTGGGCATGTTTCTCTCAGTCCATGTCCAACTGTCCAACAATATACCTACCATATAACTTCTACATAGGCCCTTCACACAACACACAGATTCACAAAAATAACAAATCCACATTATTTATGATCAAATAAGATCAGATCTGACAAAACGTACATCCTAATTCTCTTGTGCAGTAATATCACAATCTACCAACACACACATCTCCTAAAAGCAATCCCCATACCACAATTCGCTCAATACGGCTCTAGTACATGTTCAGCTCTGCTGCATGGTCACGTTCTGGGGAGTCAGTGGAAGACGGGTGGGGCCGAAGTCATACCCACTGAAGCTTCCTGCTCTCCTTTCTCTCAGACAAATTCAAATCACTGTACATAAAACATCCCTTCAATTCAACTTCTTTGTATCCTCCAGCACACACTTTCTGTGTTCTACACTCCAGCCTCCATATTCGCTCTCAAACTTATTTGATTTATACTTGTCTCTTTTGGAACTCGTACTGTCCATAATTGGTAACATACTCGAGTTTGACCTACAGTGGTCACCTCTTTCCTGCAGCCACAAATGACATTCCCTGAATGATTTTAATGAAAGCTTCTTTGGTAATTTTGAATTCCACTAATTCAGAGTTTCCTGCTACTATTTTCATTCCCAGAATGACTAACTATCTAACGGGCCCCTCCCAGAAGTCTTAATCCCTTATGACGCTTTTACACGGGCCGGCGTTCGGGTAAACGACTACACGAGTGCTGACGTCACCTCTAAGTTCGTTTCGCTCATGCAGAGCCTTTACACTGAAAGACTTGTTGTTGGATGGCGAGCTTCTCCTTCAGTGCTTCACCTTCTAGAAGCTAGTGACCCAGCGATCACACATAACGACTATCACTCAAATTCGTTCGTTTGAACCAATTTTGAGCGATAATCGTTACGTGTAAATGGGCCATTAGTGGAATCCCAGACTTCACCTACCAATTGGCATAATAATCAGATAGCCATTAGACTGAATAAACGCTATTCTACTAGTTTGAGACTGTGTTTCAATGTAAACCTATCCAGTATAGATCAATCTCACGTGTTCTATTATTTTGTGTAGGTGATTCACATCTACTAAGAAGTCGAAGCTGAAGCGTAGGCTCCACTTT
The DNA here is from genome assembly GCF_035609145.1 of Eleutherodactylus coqui. Lineage (NCBI taxonomy): Eukaryota > Metazoa > Chordata > Amphibia > Anura > Eleutherodactylidae > Eleutherodactylus > Eleutherodactylus coqui. The sequence continues at coordinate 69,109,030 of NC_089844.1, read as the reverse complement.
ATGACCCAGATTCATCAGACAAAAAAGCTTTTCTCCCTGCTTTAGCAGCCTATCTGTCAGGACACACTAGGTTACTGAGAAACAGCCAGTCTTTACCTTATTTTATGGAAGGGAGGGGGCTTGACACATTTCCTTTTGCAAACTATTCTATCTTTTAAACATAGCATAATATACTTTAATGATACATGTTAGATCACAATTTAATGCAATCAGGAGAGGCACAACATGTTACAATTTAATTTTCACAATGGGCAAGTATTGGACTGTTATATATGCAACTTTAAGAATCTTTTGATCCTGCTTTTATAACAAACACTACAAATAGAGATGATCGAGCATACTCGCTAAGGACAATTGCTTGAGTGAGCATTGTCCTTAGCGAGTACCTGCCCACTCGGAAGAAAAGTTTCAGGTGCCGGCGCGGGTGAGCGGTGAGTTGCAGGAGTGAGCAGGGGGGAGCTTGGGGGAGAGAGTGAGAGAGAGATCTCCCCTCCATTTCCCCCTGCTCTCCACCGCCGGCACCAGAACCTTTTCTTCCGAGCGGGCAGGTACTCGCTAAGGACAATGCTCGCTCCTTAGCGAGTATGCTCGCTCATCTCAAACTACAAACAACACAGTCAGGACATTGTCTATTCATTAACACAAAGTACACTGAATATGCTGATTGATAATTTGGCAAGTGAAATAGAAACAGAAGTCTGTATCTTTCTCAAGACAGCAGTCAGGAGAGCAAACCCTGTAAGACCAAAAGTCTACCATCCAGAGACCTCGACAGTCCTTAGAACGTTCCACATTTCTAGCATTCTTTACCAAAATGTTAAAGGGGTTGTCCCGTGAAACAAAGTTGGGGTATACACTTCTGTATGGCCATATTAATGCACTTTGTAATGTACATTGTGCATTAATTATGAGCCATACAGAAGTTATTCACTTACCTGTTCCGTTGCTAGCGTCCTCGTCTCCATGGTGCCGTCTAATTTTCAGCGTCTAATCGCCCGATTAGACGCGCTTGCGCAGTCCGGTCTTCTCCCTTCTGAATGGGGCCGCTCGTGCCAGAGAGCTGCTCCTCGTAGCTCCGCCCCGTCACGTGTGCCGATTCCAGCCAATCAGGAGGCTGGAATCGGCAATGGACCGCACAGAAGACCTGCGGTCCACCGAGGGTGAAGATCCCGGCGGCCATCTTCGCAAGGTAAGTAAGAAGTCACCGGAGCGCGTGGATTCGGGTAAGTACTATCCGTTTTTTTTTTTTTAAACCCCTGCATCGGGTTTGTCTCGCGCCGAACGGGGGGGCTATTGAAAAAAAAAAAAAAAACGTTTCGGCGCGTGACAACCCCTTTAAAGTAATCACTTTATTTAGGTGATACACAAGGGGTATCGTAGCCTTATGAATCAGGTATGCCTAATTATTATTCAATGAATCAGAAAAGAAAACAATAAGAAACACTCAAGTGATGTTTCCAAGCTCTTCTGTTTTATTGTTGCAATGCAGGAGGTTATATAGTGTGACAACACCTACAAAGTCAACAATTCAAAATCTATAGCATGTGTGCTACTTCTCTCTTAGTTCTCTCTCAGGGTCTAAGACCCTGTTAGTAAAACTACAATACATATCTCTTTGTATACAGTGATCCCTCGCTATATCGCGGTTCAATGATTGTGGCTTCAGTGAATCGCGGATTTTAGATAGACCATATATAATTCTGTTTTCGCAGAGTTTTTCGCTATATTGTGAAATTTTGTGGTACATACAGGAAATGCAGAACGCCACTAGCACTTGCCAACATGAGATTGTACACGGCACACTATTGGCTTATAAAATGTGTTCTGTATCGGGCGCTGATTGGCTCACTGATCGTAGCATCGGTCTGTTACGATATACTACCCTTGATACGCCAGCCCGAGTGCCCTAGATCTCACCACAACCCCTGTCCATGCCTACTTGACTCCACTCCTGGCTAACCCCAGGTGGGCAACTGGGCGTCGATCCCTACTCTCACTAGGGACCGAAAAAGGGATGCTGGCGTAGCTGGATGGAAGGGTAGAATACTGACAGAAAAGGCAGATGTAAATAACCAACATGAACAATACTAAGCAGAACTGAGGCAGATGGAAAAACCTGGTGGATAATAGCAAAGTATAGCAGACAAGATGACAGAGGCAGGAAACCAACAGAGGCAGACTAGCTAGCACACTGAGGGAAACCAATGACTGGCAGTGATTGCCAGTCTCTGCCCGACCTTTAACCAAAAGCCTCCACCCAGGGGCGGAGAGAGGGAGACAGCCAACTCCCAACAGAACATAATAAAAGGGAGCTCGTGCACGGCAGCTGCACCTACAGGTGCGCGCACGGCGCCGCATGCCACTAGCACCACGCCGGCCAGGCACCCGCGCCCCTGGCAGCCGGATGACAAGCCAGGGGGATACGCCCTGACCGCGGGACCCCGCACACCGCCGCATAGTAGCACAGTCTGTTTGTTCTACTTTTGCAATTGTTTGGTAGTTCATCCGTCAGATTGATTTGTGTAAATATAACGCTTCTAATTTTGCTGATTTTCACGGATTGCGGGGGTCTCTGAATCATAACCCCCGATAGACGAGGGATCAATGTACGTACTTCTTGCTAAGCATAGGGCACAAATGTTATGTGCATGACGCTGCTGCACAAAATATAATTCAATACTTTTGCGCTTTTGTTTTACATTAGGGTTAGCCTGTTTATGTATTGCATGCATGTGTGTTGTATTTGTATTTGTACATAAAAATTCACTTGTATACTGTATTTCTGGTCTGCAAACATAAACTATACCTCCAGCTTCAGTGTTCTAGTGACCAGGAGCAATGCAGCCATACATTTCAAGACATATGTATGTAACAAATAAATTAAACAATAAATTAAAAAAGAAACAAAAATGTTACCTATAAATCGATACCACAGGAAGATAGCTCTATCTGTCCTGAAAAAAAAACAGTGTAGCATTCACACTGATACATGAAACGTGCAGAGTTATAAAGTATTACATAGGGACAGGGACATGGCAGAACTGTGCACATTTCTCTGGCATTAAAAAGATTGCCTAGGAATTCCTCTTGAATTCAATAAGGGCTTCACCGTTCCTATCAGGGTCCCTACTGTAGAGTTAACACAATCTTGTTCCTGCGCCTCCCTTACTGACTGCGATGCCAGGAATTAGCTGATTGTAGGGGATCTGCGCAGTGCCCCCCCTGCTGATTGTTTAAAGGGTGGATGCGATATATAACAAAAACCTTATAAAGACGACCAGTGGGTAAGGAGTAAAAATCAAAATTCTCCTTTATTTCAACAACCCATAGTAAAAATGCATTTCTAACCATACGCCTGGACACCAGACACCTCATCATACTGGTGCTCCTGCCATTGTTACCTCTGTAGGCACAATTATACTCCACTGTGGATTTCTACTGTACCTATTTCAGCTAAACTGCGAAAGGGGTCTTTATTCCCTGAAAAACGTTTTGACTGCTGGTTGTTAAAATTTAGATTTTTTTTTACTCCTTGTCCTCAGTTCGCCTTTGGAAGGTTTTGCCGTGTTTTCAGTTTTTGTTGTTTATCACATCCATTTCCGCTTACGTCCACTTAAAGGGGTTCTGACACGAATAAGATTTTTATGCTTTAGCAGCTATTGTTTCCTGGTCTGCCTAATGGACACAGGGAACCCACGATTAATGGCTGCTAAAACATAAAAATCTTATACTTACCTTTTTTCCTGTTGTTGTTCGGCAGCGGGGTCATCTCCCAGCAGGCTCTTCTTCTTCCTCCGATGAGCCGCCCCCTCCAGGAATCCGCGCATGTGCAGAAGACAGGTGCCCTCTGACTCCACTGCGCATGCGCAGCACTCGGGAGTTCAGCCAGGACGGACAGGCCGCCCACAGCAAGCACTTGTGACGTGGCGCCCATCCGTTCACCTCGGAAGTGGCTGACGGACGGAGCATAGCAGGAAGCGGTCATTTTGAAAGCTCCAGTTCTGCTTCTAGAAGCCACAGAAAAAGATGCCTGACGGAGGGGACATGCCTGGCGATCGGTCCTGGCCAGGCAAGGTAAGTAAAAAAATTTATTTTTTCATGTCAGAACCCCTTTAATTGGAGCATTAATCTAGTTAGCAACACCTACGTAACATTCAACACCTGCTTTTATTCTACGGCCTTTACACTATATTTTTGTAATACACCATATATTTTTCTTAGCATAGATCATCTACTGATGGCCTATCCTGAGAATAGCTCTTCGACAGAAAAAAGGGCCAACTTTCTGAACAAGCCCTTTATTTAAAATACCGGTTATTAAGGGGTTAGTGTTACCAGAACAAAGCCAGACGTTCTGTAGACATGTCTGGTCAGGTCTGCTTCATATTGACCAGTCCTGACTCCTACTTCTCTATGTACCACAATGTTCCAGCTCCTAAGCAGCAGAGTTATTTGATGTGCTTCCAGCTTCGATGTTTCCATGGAATATACTGTATTTCTATCTTTTCTAACGTTTTAGAAATTCACTACATATACTGTATTTTCCCCTCTGAATTGACTGTTTTAAACACTGAGCTTTTTCTTTAGTAGTCTTCTACTTTCCATAAATTTTGGATTGAGTCTATTTTTCGAATTCTTGTTCGTTTAATAACTTTGACTTTTTGGAATAAGTTTGTTCAGAAAGTTTCCAACAATGAAAGTTTTAACGTGTTGAGTTTACAGGGTTTACATTATCTCCCTCGCTGGCTTTCCTGGCTGTGGTCGCAGATGTATGACTTACAGCCAACTGCCATAAACCAATTACATCTTCTGAGCTGATTTTAGATATACTTGACCTCAAAACTTGGTGTATGTGTTTCTTAAAAGGGTTGTAAGAACTCTGGACAACCCCGTCCCCATGCATTAAAATAACAAATGGTGATATACTCCCCGTCCCTGCTGTTTTCCGTATTGGCGCTCAGTCTCTCGCTCCAGTTTCTGCTTACAGCTGCAGTCCTGACCGGTTTACTGGAGGTTACAGGGGCTGTGTCCAATAACAGAGCCCAGTGATCAGCTCACTTGACAAGGCGCCGTGACTTGGTTTAAAAGAGCATGGCTTAAGTGCTAAAATGTTGGTACAATATGTCTAAATATGCGACAATATTTATCACTCAGCATGAGCAACTGTGAAAAATTCATTGCAATGGGTAACAAATAACTGATCCATAGGCACAGACTGTTTCATGTCTGCAACCCATTGGCAGTCCACAAGGTACTATAAGTAGCAGCCTATATTCTTCTGACTATTTTTACTCAAGCTTTGAGGTTTTTACTTTTAGTGGAAAACGTCTTCAGTAGCATTTTCTGTTTAGGCTCTATTCACATCCGTTCAGAGCCTGTGGCGCAAATCCAGCATGAAATGCCGAATGAAAAAGTCGTGCATGCAGGACTTTTTTGTTTGGTTAAATTGCTGGACAGGTGCAAGAACTGAACAGACCCCATTATAGTCAATAGGGTCCGTTTGGTTCCGTTATGAGACGGATCCGTTTTCCTGCTTCATTATAGGAGGAGGAAAAAGGAATCCCTAGCACAGATGGGAATTTAGTCTCAGAAGTTGAAAAAGCCCAATTACTGTCACTACAACTTAAACCCAAAGACATCTACAATCCATTTCCAGGAATAAATCCTGATGACGCAGTGAGCGCTTCAAGTCGATAAAAGCATTAACTCTTTGTGCTGCTATCACAATATTGCTGGTGCTTGCATATGAAGCTGTATATATAATATATAATATAATATATATATATATATATATATATATATATGACTCACAGGCTGTTCTTTGGGTCCCTTCAGGCATTAGGACACAGGTATAACTGCTGAGACTGCACCCTTGATGTAAATTAAGACTAATGCCCAGGTAAGGCAATGCAGGGATGCAATTAGAAATTGACTTCAATGAAAGCCGTCCGTGCGGAGCCTGCACAAAAAAACAACATGCTGAGATTTTTCCTCCGCGAGCAGAAAAATCGCAATTGACTTCTGCTCGTGTGCAGGAAAAAGCGTTTTTCCATAGCATGTTATGGATGGTATTTGCTGCAGAATCCAGAGGCAGTTGCTCACTCCGGAGTCCAGTTTGCAGCTAGCCTATCTCTCATTTTTAGTGAAGCAGCAGCAGCATGGAGGACCTTGTACAGCAGCATTGAGCAGTGTAGATGTGATTCCACTACCTGTGTGACAGTAAAACACTTAGGCTAGGGTCACACAGGGCGGATTTGTTGCGGTTTTGCTGCTGTTTTTCCGTTGCGGTTTTGACGCAGAAGAACTGCTTCTGCGGCAAAACCGCTTCAAAGGTTAATTTGGGCTTGCGGATTTTCGTGCGGAAAAATCCGCAAGCAGTTTTTTCCGCAGCGCTTTTTTACTTTTGTCGCGTATTTGGTGCGGTTTTGGCTGCGTCCATAGAGGTCTATGGACAAAAAAGCGCTGCGGAAAAGACCAAAGAATGAACATGCCGCATCTTTTAAAACCGTGACGCAGTTGCATTTCCGCACTGCGGCTGTGCGGAAAAAATCCGTCCTGTGAGAACAGCTTTTTGGCAAATCTCATTTGTGCTGCATTGCACTGCAAATGCAGCAGTTTTGCCGCAGTGCGGATATGCAACGGCAATCCGCGGCAAAACCGCGGCAAATCCGCCCTGTGTGACCCCAGCCTTACTATTAGCTGTAGCAGCGTCTCTGTGTGAGACTCTCTGTTTCTCACTTTGAGCTACTCCTGTCTTCTCTCGATAGAAGTCTGTACACAGCATGTAATCTGACCTGTCAGTGAAGTGTTTGTCTACAAAGAAGGATTTTAGTAGTTTTATAAAGTGAGTGAATAGTAAGGTCGCCTGCATACGACCGGGTCGGACTCAGCATGTGGGATCGCGCAGCAGAATCCAATCCTGTGTCCGGCCAGTGATTCCGCATACCTGTGCGGATTCTTCTTTATTCCGTACTGTGGATGTGCCATCTGTCGCACCGGCGCACATGTGCAGTACCGATTATGCCGTGCCGTTGCTTGGCCATGGCGCATATCCCACGGCCTTTCCGCAATAATTTTTTGATTTTTATGCCTGCATGATCCAAATTATTGTTCGTCCTTTATATCGTGCCGGCATTTACAATCAACAATTATCTTTCAGATTCCTCTAATCCAACGAGAATCTGAACAATAATAGTTCAGTGTAAAAAGGGCCGTAAGTCCAGTAGGCGTTTACCTGGGTTTGCTTGGGGCTAACCACGGCCCAGTACTTGATCTCATTTCTTGTCAGCCCACTTCAGTAAAAGAAGCGCAGAGATCCAGCTGTGTCACCCTCTTGCATAGTGCTAATGTACAGACTATACATATTTGGGTCACTGCCTAGCAAATACCTCACCATAAAGTAAGTCATTATGGGCTATGAAGGATTCCCCTGAAGGTCAGAACATGTATAGTGCTGAGTTATATAATCTATATTAATCTTTTCACTGACGGTCATTAAGTACACTAAATTAAAATCCTTTACTGCCAAGAATTTATGTCATACATCATGACTTTAACGGGGTTGTACCAATATTAACCTTTATCACCTAATCATGGGATAGGTGATAAAAGCCTGATTGGTAGAGGGTCTCACCACTGAGACATCCACCGATCCCAAGAACAGGGGTCTCGTTCCCCCCTCCTTTTCATTGCAGGCTTATTGCACCACCCACTGCCTCATCGGAGGTTTTTTGCCTTCCTCTAGATCAACAAGGGGTGAGGGGGGGGGGGGGGGAAACAGGCTGAACTAGATGGACATTGCCTGCCTTCAGCCTAACAAACTATGTTATTATGTATGTTACAGTGAGGAGGAGATTGAACAGAGCTGTGGTAATGCATTCAAGATGCCACTCCTTTAATTTACAATGGGACTGCCAGAGATAGCAGAGTACAAGTGCTCATCTATTTCAGTCTGCCCCCCTGAAATAAATGGAGTGGTGGGCCACGCATGCAGTAATAAAAAGTGTATTTTGAGTAACCCCTCTAAACAATTGTCTCAGCTAGAACATAAATGATAGAGTATAGTTTAGTCTCATTAGAACACCGTATTTGCGTTGAGTGAACCTATCCAGTAGAACCCTGTTTCGGGTCAAACGTTGCTAAAAGTACAGTTTGTTGAGAACCCAAACCTCAAAAGTTAATAAAAGAGGAGTATGTATGTTCTCTCTGTTTCTTCTTGCTCCTCGCCTCCTTTAGAGAAAGGAAAAACAGGAGTGGTGGCTCAGTGGTTAGCGCTGTTATCTTGCAGCACTGGACTCCCAGGTTCGAATCTGACCAAGACAACTTCTGCATGAAGTTTTACAAAGTCCATGCAGATATTGTCCTTGGTCAGATTCATTGAAGGAGCAGCACAATCGCAGTTCAGTTGTTCCAGGGCTTTTAGACAGTGTTCAATACTAGTTTTAGGGAGTCTTATGAACTTCTGATTCACTTTGAAGTAATTTGAACCGAACCAAACCATTTTCCAAAATTTAGTGAACCGCACTTTTGAAAAGTTCGCTCATCTCTACACTGCTTTGAAATTATAGCAAGATACCAGCTATGGCTCAAGGTATTGGGGAGTAGCACTCATTAGAAGCCAAGGAGCGTGATGAAAAGTTTTACTTATTGATTCTGGGTCTATATAGCACAGTAGTTACACTTTATAAGTTAAAGGGTTGTTCTGTCAGGACAAACCATGTCCAACTCTCCTAACACTTTACACGAATGATGCATGTTGTGGATGACCAGGTCGTGGCTACAGCCGAACAAATTGTAATGTGGCATTACCTACTATTTAGCTTCATTACAAATCAGAAATCTTGATGTGTGTATAGTTTTAGCAGAATTCCAGAATTTAGAATATAAGCCCGTCTTCCGTATTGCTGCAGCTGCTCTTCTCAGCTAGACCCCCTTTAGTACAAGCTTCATGTCAATCACTTTTCATTACAATGAAAAGTCTTTTCTTTCCTCTTTAGGCTGGAATCACACATGCAGTTTTTGTGGCTGTTTTGAGATGCAGTTTTTTTGACTTGTGAATACAAAAGAGAGGAGTCTTTATAAATTTTCCTTCCTCTTATATCCATTCCTAGCTTTAGTGCAACCCCCCGCCCCCCCAAAAAAACTGGATGTGTCATTTTAGCATTAACCCGACAAAAAATATCCCAAGGAGACTAAGCAAGAGCAATTGCAGTAACGCCGTCTCGCTCGCTTATCACTTGCTCACATCTCTTCTGACAAGCAGAGAAGAAGCAGCAGCTCACCTCACCAGGGATCCCTCCACATACTCAGAGAGAGACACTCTGAGCATATGTGACCACCTTTAAAACAATTATTAAGGTGGACACAATAAAAACAGGTTGTGGTTGCATAAATATCTCAGTCTGTAACCAGTGGCATGAGCAATAGAAGTTTGGTAAACAGTCTTAGTCCTTTGGCATAACTCTGTCTTCTGCAACAAGCCTGTTGACTAACTGTTTGTATCCCTGGCTGGTGTACACACTTAGTGTTTAGGGTTGAGACCAGCCTCACTTACCATTCTGTTGTATGGGAGTTGCCACTACTACCAACTCAGGCTTGTCCTAAATCAGGAGTGCCACACTATCGTGCTGTTCTACTCAGTTCTTGTCACAATCAGCTGTCTCCCACCAGGTCATGGCTGTAGTGCAATCTCTCTCTTCTTGTTTCTTACCCCAAGCAGTGGACTCAGCAGATCTCTTGACCCCTCTCTAGACACTAGCGCAGCTCTCCCGGGATACCAGGTTAGTGAACAGCAGTCTCTTATCTGTCCCGTGCCCCTAAGGCAACGCAGCTCCGCTCTCCCAGCTCTTCTATGCTCAAGTCACTTCACCCTGCATTTTTTTCTCCCTGTGGCTCAGAACACAACTTTATATATTACTAGCAAGGTGGGCAAAAAAAGTTTGGGCTCCTTCTAGGGGTTGGGAATTCCACCTTCAGCGCCGACTAGTGCTGCTAATTTCTGGCGCACACCCCTTTTACATATCTACAACAATAATATGTAGTCCATTAATGCAATGGCCGCTAATGAGATTACTATGGCACATGACGTGGGGATTGCTATGTGTGCTTCCTCTGAATGAGCATAGGTGACATTAGCACTGGAATAATAAATAAATCCTCCACGTGGGCCTTGTAGAAGCTTGTTGTCAGTAATACCTGCGTGGTTTCCCCCGTGTTTCGGCACTGATATCAGCTGGACTTCAATATTTCAGTAAAGTACATACAACACAGTAAGATGCCCATAGAAACTATCACAGCTGGTAAAGTACAAATGTAACCAATCAACTCCGCTATACCCCACTGGCTAGCCTCTGGTTTGTTGGTGCCCTATGCAGTACCTTCTATTGACGCCCCCATCCCATCTGATATACTATATAGTGCCTCAGTAATAGAGTCATGCAGTGGCCAAATAATAAACCGTAAAATACCCAAATACCATTGCCGTAAGGCACCCAATTAACAGTTGCCTTAATGATACTGGCCAAAAGTTATACAGTTTTACGATAAACCTTGTATGCCAATTTCTCTTGGTTTTCAAGATCTCTGCGTGCAGTCATTGAATGGGAAACTTTATTGTTTACTTCCAGGAAATGAGAATCTTTCCTGGTCATGTAATCATCACACATGACCGGGACAGATTTTTATCCTCTTAAGGCCACCTGCAAACGGCCGGGTCGGATCGCAGCGGGATGCGGACTTTGCCCCTGCAGAGGTCTGCGGCTCACCCACTCCCGGCGTCTTCTGTCTCTGCTATGCGCCGGCAGAGTGGAGCCAGCCCTTCACTACTGAGATTTCTGTGCGGGTCTCTGCAAGACAACAAAAGAAATAGAACATGCCGCGATTTGTTTTCACGCGGCCAAATTGCGTCCGTCTGCATAGGATTGCGTTTTGTAATGCAATCCTATGCAGGTGGGCATGGGCGGAAATATTGCGGGAAATCCCGACGCAGAATTTCTGCCCGTGTGCAGGGAGCCTAAAGTAAACAATGAAGGTCCCTATTAATTACAGCAAGCAGAGATCTTGAAAACTGAGAAGAATTGATGCAGTAACTATACTGGAAATTTTTATAACTTTTCAGTATAGACTTTTTTTCCCATTATAGATTTGAACAGCACAATTATTTGTTTTATTAACCCTTTAACTACCAGACATTTTTTTTGGGGGGGGGGGGGGGGTTCATTTTTTTCATCAAGAGCTACCATGTAACGTTTTGTTTTTTTTTTTCTGTAAAAAGCTGTACGAGTGCTTATTTTTTTGCAAGATGAGTTATATTTTTTAATGGTAACGTGTAAAAACTTGAAAACATTTTTAAGCGGGATTAACAGAAAAAAAAACTGAAATTTTTTGAGTGTTTTGCTTTATGCTGTATTTATGCTGCCGTGAAAATGACGTTAACTTCATTCTGCGGGTCAGTACCCTTCTAACGATACTATGCTTATAGGGTACTGTTTGTACGTTTTACTACTTCTTTCCATTATCTTCTGAGCTCCATAATGTTTCCATTTTTTTTTTCCATCAATGGAGGTATGTGGGGGGCACATTTTTTGCAGGGCGTGATCCACAGTGTGTACGGGCACCTAATTGTGACTTTTATATAACAATTAGAGCTTATTTTATTACTAATCAATGCATAAGTTCAAGTAGTTCTAAAAGGTTCACTTACTTTTTCTTGCTGTAGCTTCTGCTGCCCGGCTCTGTTTTCAGTTTTGCCGCAGTTTCAGCTATAGCAATGGCTGGAAGTGAATGATTTTACTGAAGACTGTTCATGTCAAGTCTTGCCTAACAAATAAGGAACATTTGAGGGACCCCGCAGACACCTGTCATTTTAACAAGAGCAGTTACTGTGAGAGAGGGCGTCATAGTGACAAGTTCATCATCACTACTTGATTAATGTTGAAGTGAGGGGTACTGGGAAAACACAGCTCCTGCGCTACACTGCTTCCCACCTCTAAAGAGATTTAACTAGAAGTATAACTTTTGGGGCTGAGGAGTTCGAGTGCCTCCACAACTGTGTTTTATTGTTCTTCGTTTTTGATTAGTACAAACTTAAGCACTTTGACACTTTTCCATGAAAATGAGTAGTATCCGAGGACTGATCTGTCACGGTGCTACTATGGACTCGCTCTGCTTCTTGCACACTTTCCGAAAGATTTGTACACTTTTCACATACACATAATACCTGAATTATGAAATTTTAAAAAATGACATTACATCCCCATCCCCATATACTTTCTGAAAACAGTTTGCCTTTTAGACCTATGATCGCCTTCATGCAATTTTACAGCAAAGCATTAATGGTCACTGCACTTTCTGACAATTTGTGTTAATATGATGGCCAATGCGATGACTAGCAAAAGTGAAAATCACTTTATTTCCCCTAAGTACTGGTCACTAAGGCTCTCCCTTCATTCTAATTTGCTGTCCACTCCTGTTGTTGTCTCTAGTACCAGAGATAACAAGAAATATTACAGGACGTGTAGGTGGCTATTGTCTCATGCAGCCCATTTAAGTCTATGGAGAGAAGAGGGTGGGGAAGAGCAGGAGGGAGAGAGACTCACACTGACATGGCAAATTATTTACTTTAAAATGGTGAATTATTTACTTTCCGCCTGCTACTGAAATCACATCTCCATTGCTAAGTACTTTTGTACACTGCCCTACATGGTGCAATTATTTATCTGTGTACTACAGAGAGCAGAATCAGCTGTTTATTCCATGTTCACTGTATGGGTGGATTTGCCACAGAAATTCCATGTGGACCAGCCACATCCACTGTTGCTACTGTAAAGTGGAAGAGATTTAAAAAAAACTCTCCCACAAACTGCGGAAATAATCCGCACAAAACCCATGCGGAAATTGACATGCGATGCGGAATTCAATTTGGCAGCATGTCAATTTTATTGCCATTTCCATCATGGAATTCATCTCTTCTCAATAAGGGGGTTAATTCTGCAGAAAAATCCGAGATAAAACTCGCACCAAATGGTGCGGGCTTGGAGGAGGACTTTCCATTGTTGATCTGCAGAAGATTGCCCACTGTGGACACTCCAATGCAAATCAGCCCCTGTGTGGACCCAGCCTATGGAAGACATCATAGCAGTAGTCTCCTCCCAGCAGTTCAGAGAGAACTGAGAATTAGATATACAGCCTGCACAGAGAAAAATAGTGAAAATTACCATATGCAAGTCATTTAATGGCCAGATATAGCACTACTCCTCATGTCCACACACAGTAGCTTATCTTTATATGTTATCTGCAGATACCTAATGCACAAAATTTGCATTTGTGGCTATAAAGTTTTGACTCAAGCAGAACCTACGATACACAAGTCCTTCTATAATGGGAACCACAATGCAGTACCAGATGTGTCCAGTGGCATATATCATTGGTACCTAATGGCCTCTCTAATGGGTTTTTGATGGTGTCCTTTGTTTTGCAGGTCTAATTTTTCTATCTAGTCTGGTAAAATGTTTTAAGGAAGCTCCAACGCCAATGTGTGCACATAGGCCAGTTTGGGGCTTTTTCACCACTAATCTGATCATTTTTAGAATAAAGCATTACTGCTGTGGTTGTGGTGGTGGTGTGATTACTATTACATACAGTTTTTCTCTTCACTTGCTATGTAAACTTTCTGCTGCATTAAACATTCATTTTCTTGCTGCGAGCCATAGAAGGATATGTTAAGCCTTTGAAAGCTTCACGTAATGTTATTTAAGAAATCTTGAGTTGCTGCTTGCCGTGAGGTAAATCTCTCTTATAAGTGTGAAGTAGCCTGATATATGCTACTAATCCTTTTTTTAAACAATTTTAAGCTCTCACATTTTATATATTCTTGAGTATGACTGGAAATTGGGACAATTTCATTTTCCACAGAGATGTTACCTAGATTTCTCAGACTTCTGTACAGCAACCCTGTCTTGATGTTTGTAGACCCTTGCAGAGACAGATGCAACTTAGGCTTCATTTACGCTTGTGCTAGGGTTTCCTGTTCCCAAAAACCCTGAAGTACCAGATCTGGCACATAATGGGCACAAATAGCACTTGTCAGACCCTATTCACTATAATGGAGTCTGTTGCGTTTGCGTCATGCCCAGCCGGCATTTTGCCGAACAACATTGTACATCATTCGTCTCTATTTTGTCTGGAGTTTTGTTCTGGGTGTCGTTCGGAGTCTTTGAAGCCAAAATAAATTTTTGCAACTTTACAGAAGCGGACAACTCAAGGGCCGTCCATACTTACTGACAATTTTTTTCTTTCACTGTGTATTATTGATGATGAATAGGATTTTTTTTAGTGACCATGTAATTCTTTTCAACATGAATAAAAAACCTCTAAAAAAGTTAGTTAGGCATCAGTAGGACATCTCTAGGCATGTTGGCTATTTGGCTGCTGATTTGCCCAGCTCAACTGTTTTTGTAAGTACCATTGAGTGCTGTATGGAACGGCAACACGTATGCTTGACCACCGCTCTATAAAAGCTCCTTCTCGCCTGCGTAAGCAGGAACTTGGCAGCAATTATACTTTTGATCACCCAGACATACGGCAGCTTTAAAACATTTATCATGGGAGGAAAAAAACAAAACTATTGCAGAATGCTGAAATAACATAAAAAAGCCATTCTCCACCCAGGCAATCCCCTGCTCCTCCCATTATGCCAGTGTCCCCTGCTGATTTTGACTGCCAGCTGCAGCAGCCATAACGTCCGTACAACGGGACCTGTGAGTCATATAGCTAACCACCTGCCTGAAGACAGTTGGTGATTGGCTGCAGTGGTCACATGTCCCCCGTTTCAGTGTGTCATTGCAAGAAGTGAAGACCAGTGGACCAGGAGCAGTGGGGGATTCCGGTAAGGCGAGTATGGCTTTTTTCTGTTCTTCCACCATTCTGAGTTGGTTTGATTTTAGTTCTCACCTTTTCACCCCTTTAAGATGTTAAGAAGCGAATCATCCCAATCTTAAACGGACAACATTATGCATTCACAATAATAAATATGGAAACCTAATAAGAAAAACAGATCAGCTACTCCAGCTTGCTGATGGTTTCCATGTATCAACATGAGCCGTATGCCTATATTTATTTTTCAGTTCACTTCAGTTTTCTCTGCAGAAACTAATAAAAGGTAATTATTACACTGAAAATATATTTTTCTTTTTAAACATACTGCAGACTGCTGCATCTGCCTCCACCACCAGCTTATCCAAAGAGCATGCTGCTTATCTGGGCTGTTGGGTGGTCTTGACTTCACCTATCCATTGCTGGCATTTGTAGTGGGCAGGGCATTCACTTGGCATGCAAACGTTAAAGCTCCACTGGATGCTTTGGAATCTGGAGTTTGCAATGCTAATGAACTGACTGTGGGAGGAGCACAAAAAGAGCAGACTATTTAATATCAACTTATTTAATAACCATCTGCAATAACTTTAGTCATAGAATAAAAATGTCAGAGGCCGGAAAAACATAAATTCAAACTGTTCAATCCTATCAAAGCTGGTTCTCGCTCACTTATTGGTGAATTGGAATTAGAATATTATCTGTCTCCAATGTACGGCACGTTGGTTCCCGGTTTGTGTTCTGCTACAAATTATTTTCACTTGGAGCAAATATGCAGTGATGTCTGTAATAGCAGCAAAATTCCTTTGTGCTCAGAACAGCTATTTGCATTTGATAAAGCATTAGCACTTAATATCTTGATTTATTTTGACTTTCAGATTTCAGATTGAAGCACTCCATCACAGATTGCGCGTGGAGTTAGATAACGGATTCCCTTTTTTGATTCATCCACCTGCAGAGAGGCAAAGAAATGGGATTAACGCTTTCCTGTACTTAGTTACCGCTGAGGGGAAAGGTGAGATGTTCATTAATGTGCATTATATTTAGTGACAATGTATAATTGTGGACAAATACATCTGAACCCTTCAAAAGATGTGAAATTTCTCAGAAATCGAAGTATTCTAAACCAAAATAAAAAACAGCATAGTGCTCTCTTAGATCTTCATTTACAGTACCATTATGAAGTCTCTCCCTTCAAAGCTGTAGACCTCTCCTTCTTCCAAATGCACTAGTTCTAGAAGCCTGCTCATTATTCTTGCCATTCTTCCTCTTCACGTATCCAATGGTAATACATTTATATAGATTGCTTGAATCAGTGCTGATGCTGCTGTGATCACAGGACATAAGTAGCTAGCAAGTTCCCTCCGTAGATACACAAACAACTAAAAAAAATAAAACTATGAAGTTGAGATTGCTTGTGGATAAATATGGTAGCCAGCATGTTAAAAAGCCCAGACTTAGAATTTTTTCGACTTCAATTAACAAACTGGTTGTATTGAAGAATTAGATAGTGCTGTATGGTTTAACTGGTTTGTAGCGAAGACTATAGGTATTCTACCATTCAGATTGGCACTGCTTGGGGTTTAGGTCATCTCTACAATATTGTGCATGTCGTATGGTAGCCGATGCATTTGGTCTCCTTTCTCCAGGTACACAGATGGGTGGCATGAGCCACATCTGGCTTTCAAGTCACTTGTTGGAAATCACTTCTCTTGTATTTATTGATAACATTTGTTTCATTGTATAGGAGGTGAGTAAGAGCTCATGTACTGTATTATGACTACATACAACCTCAGTGTATGGGACCTTGCTGTACCTTTGTTGGCTTCTGATTTCATATGGAGTTTTTTTTTCAGTTTCTTCTATATGTGAATATAAATAAAATCTTTTTATGTATATACCACCAACTTATTCCACAGTACTTTCAGGTAATATATTTAAGCAAGCATAATATCATTGCAAACTTAATATAGAGCATTAGTCTCAAATCCACAGCTTCACAGCCCTCTGTGCCGACCAGTGACAGAATACATCCACATATCAGGTAATAAAGTAATCAAAAATTATGGGTCAGCTCTGGTGCTTTATTGATTACTACGTGTTCATCATTTACCTGATGAAAGCACCAAATTCGGTGCCCCAATGCATAGTGATTAGAGATGAGCGAACCTACTCGGCTACGCCCCTTTTTCGCCCGAGCGCCGCGATTTTCGAGTACTTCCGTACTCGGGCGAAAAGATTCGGGGGGCGCCGTAGGTGAGAGAGGGCTCCCCCCTGTTCCCCGCTGCTACTCCCGCTCCGCCACGCCTCCCTCCGCCCCCCGGCGCCCCCCGAATCTTTTCACCCGAGTACGGAAGTACTCGAAAATCTCGGTGGTCGATCGAGTAATTACTCATCTCTAATAGTGATCCATAAAGGATTCGACTTTGCCACTTTGTCCATCCATCTCTATATCCATCAGTGCCAGAGGTGACCCGCAAATTTTGATTATTGAGGCAGGAGCATGTCCTCAGGGATTAAAAATGCCAAGAAATCTTAATTAGTCTTAGGATCATGATGGTTTAAAGGGTTCTCCTGGGAATACACTATTGAAGACCTATCTTCAAAAAAGGTCATCAATAGTTGATTGGCAGGTATCTGCCAGTTGGGCTCACTGCCAACCAGCTGATTGAATTGACGGCAATGCTTGAGTGAGTGCTGCTGTTGCATAGTAGCTGTGTCTGGTATAGGAGCTCAGTCACTTGAATGAGACTGAGCTGCTCTCAGGCCATGTGACTGATCAACGTGATGTTATATGCCTGACAGCACCACCTCTTTAATCAGTTGATCGTCAGGGATCCGGAGCAGTTGACCCTCGACTATCAACTACCCAAGGATAGTCATCAATAGTTTAATCCCGGCAAACTCCTTTTGAGGACTACACCCAAATCTACAGACACATAAACTTAATACACCATACATCATTGGTCACCATGATAACAGTGGGCAGAATGACCTTGTGTAGATACTAGAGATGAGCGAACGCGTTCGTCCGAGCTTGCTATTCGTGCGAATATTAGGGTGTTCGGGATGTTCGTTATTCGTAACGAACACCATGCGGTGTTCTGGTAAATTAAACTTTCTTCCCTGAGACGTTAGCGCTTTTTTTTGGCCAATATAAAGACAGGGAAGGCATTACAACTTCCCCCTGCAACGTTTAAGCCCTATACCACCCCCCTGCTGTGAGTGGCTGGGGAGATAAGGTGTCCGCCTGATATGAAAGTCTGCCCCTCCCGCTGCTCGCTATGGATGCATTCTATATGCGCTCAATGGGGCCAGCGGCAGCAGCGCTGACCCCATTGAGAACATATAGAAGACAAATCCTTCTTCTCTGGCACAGCTGTAACAGCTGTAGCAGAGAAGAACGATGTTTGCCCATTGAATTCAATGGAACCGGCAATACAGCCGACTCCACTGAATGCAATGGGCTGCCGGCGATCGCAGGATGAATGGTCGGAAAGGGGTTAAATATATAACCCCTTTCCTGCAATTCATCCAGAAATGTGTTACACTAAAAATATATACCGGCGTATAAGGCGACCGGGCGTATAAGACGACCCCCCAACTGTCACCTTATACGCCGGTAATACAGTGGAGAAAAGAATAAAAAGCATTACTTACGTTTTTAGATGATCTGCGGCGCTCCTGCAGGCTGTCGCTCCCTCCTAATCCACGGCAGAGTATTCCTTTCTCCACGAAAGACTTTAAATCCCTGCCTCCAGAAAGACACGTGCCTTCAGCCAATCACAGCCAATGACAATGATGTCATTGAATGGCTGTGATTGGCTGTGTTTCTGGAGGCGGGGATTTCAAGGCTTGAAATCCCCGCCTCCAGAAACACAGCCAATCACAGCCATTCAATGACATCATTGTCATTGGCTGTGATTGGCTGAAGGCACATGTGCTTCTGGAGGCAGGGATTTAAAGTCTTTCGTGGAGAAAGCTTGTCTGCCGTGGACCAGGAGGGAGTGACAGCCTGCAGGAGCGCCGCAGATCATCTAAAAACGTAAGTAATGCTTTTTATTCTTTGCTCCACTGTATTACCGGCGTATAAGGTGACAGTTGGGGGGTCGTCTTATACGCCCCGTCGCCTTATACGCCGGTATATATTTTTAGTGTAACACATTTCTGGATGAATTGCAGGAAAGGGGTTATATATTTAACCCCTTTCCGACCATTCATCCTGCGATCGCCGGCAGCCCATTGCATTCAGTGGAGTCGGCTGTATTGCCGGTTCCATTGAATTCAATGGGCAAACATCGTTCTTCTCTGCTACAGCTGTTACAGCTGTGCCAGAGGAGGACGATCTTTATGCTGACAGTGGGGGGGGGGGGGGGGGGGCACTCTTGCCGCTATTGTGGCTTAATAGTGGGACCTGTGAACTTGAGATGCAGCCCACCATGTAGCCCCTCGCCTGCCCTATCCGTCACTGTGTCATTCCCATCACTTTCCTGAATTGCCCAGATTTTCACACATGAAAACCTTAGCGAGCATCGGCGAAATACAAAAATGTTCCGGTCGCCCATTGACTTCAATGGGGTTCGTTGTTCGAAACGAACCCTCGAGCATCACGGGAAGTTCGTTACGAATAACGAACACCCGAACATTTTGGTGTTCGCTCATCTCTAGTAGATACCAAACATTTTAGCACATAACACCAATCAGTACAGAGTCAGACATATCAAATTGACAGTAAATTTTTTTTATACTTTTTCCTCACCGCCTATTATTTTTTAATATCTTGAGTCCTTATCATGCTGTTTAAAACCCATGGAGAATGGCAGTAACAGTGTCTGAATGCATTATAGAGTTTAGAATTGTCTGGAGTGCCTTCATTACCTACCCTCTATTGAAGACATGCCTTGAAATGCGTTGGTGTGTCTGTGTCACGAATGAGTGGGAGCCAGGGAACTCTGTATTGCTGTTTAACATTTTAAGTATTTTTTAAGGTAAAGTTCTTTCCATCGCCTGTTAGGTTTCTAGTATTGTGCAATCAGTAATTGCTGGTTTATTTTAAGTGATGATGGCCGAGAACATTGTGTACTGGATCGTAGAATACATATAGACTACGCGTTTTGTTTGATAAGGTGGAATTGCTTGTATGCAGCAGGTAGTTTATGGCTAATGTTCTTCTGAAGCTATTTCACATATATTATTCACCTTTTTTCATCCAATCATTTTGAGAGCGTGACGAAAAATCAAGGCATTATCACATTTTCTTTCTTAGTCTGTACGGTAAAGTCAATTTTCGCCCTAGACCTGTGATGTGCAGGAAAATTTGAAGTTGACCAATAAATGCTTTGACTGCAGATGGAGTTGCACTTCAGTTCACTTCTATTAAACTTTCATTGGTTCTTGACTATTTTCAATTCGAGTCCCGATTGATATTTACATGAGTCACTCTGTAGACTTGAATGAATAGTAAAGCCATTTTTCAAAATGTGTTTTAATTAAAGCAATATCCTCTTCTGCAACTAAATTTTTCTATTTCTGCAATACATCTCAAATAAAAAAGAGCAATTTTGATGATGTTGATTATATATTTCCTTATTGTTTTGTTTCAACAGCTCTTATGCAGACCTGTGTGTCTCCATGGTTACAGACTACAAAGAAGCCCTATTATGTAGTCTGATCCTGCAGTTACACTCTATTTTATCTGTACTCACTTGTTGCTCACCCGTCCAAATGTATATTAGCAGCAAGTAGGGAACAGATTAAGGCAGTTTCACACAAATGTATTATGGGGGCATTTATGTATCTGTAAGTGTCCAAGTTTGACTGTGGGTCTCTTGACCCAAATTCGGTGCATCATCAGAATCTATGCACCTGTAATATGCTTTTGTGAATGTGGCATAAACAAAGTAACACATGGCTACAAAATCAAACTACACAGGGATTGTTTATAACCACGATGACACACAGATCTGCAAAGGAGCTGCAGATACAAATCTGTAGAATATTTTAAAGGGGTTCCAGTTGTAAACTATTGATGGCCTATCCTTAAGAGAGGCTACAAGTAGTAGATCAGTGGGGATCTGCTGCCCAAGATCCCTGCCAATGAACTGTTCATTGGGCCAGTACGCTTTTGCACTGAGCTGATGTCTGCAGGAAGCAGACTGCTTCGTTTCCACGACAGTGGCCAGAATTGGTATTACAGGCAAAGTTCCCATTCACATCAAGGAAACCTTTGCCTAAAAAAAAATACCAAGCCTGACCACTGCCGTGGGAATGGAGCTGTCTGCTTCCTGCTGAAGTCACCTCAGTGCATGAGCGCATTGGCCTGGCAAACAGTGAATTGGCAAGCATCTCGGGTGGTGGACACCTAACAATCTATGATTGATGGACTGTCATAATAGGCCATCAATACTTTACAATTAGACAACCCCTTCAATTTAAGACTATTTCTCAAGTTGCTTCATTTGTAATTTTGGATTCATTAGAGAAATAAAAACAAATTGTTTGCAAATGAAATCCTTTTTAAGTAACTTGAAACCACATATAAATCAAAAGCTGGTTACTATGGGAAGTTCTTCTTCGCTCATTGTTGCCCACTGCTCAGTAATGCAGTTTTGACCTGCCAAGATGTGGAGGTGGGGGAGTGACGTGACATTTGCTTTCAGCATATTTCTAGCTCAGAAAATGTATTGTTATGAACTAAGTAGAATATCTTTTAATAAACCACCAGTAGATACTGTAGCGCTGCCCCCTATGGAGAAGAGTATAGATTTTCTGACAAAACCTAAATGCAATTGCTTTTAAAACCTACAACTTTAGTCAAACCAAAAATGTAAAATTTGAGAGCAGTTAAGACGAATCACCTTTCTACTTATAAGTCATATGTGGGTCCAAGAAGCTGTTGTTGTATGCAGGATGCTAACAATGAAGAAGGGAGTTGTGCTAACTTTGTGCTTACAGAAGGGAAACAGATATTTACCATCGGATTTCCCTCCCTGAATAACAAAATATTGGTTTTAAAGGGTCAAAAAGATCTTCTTCTCTTTATTCTTGTAGAGCCATCCCGTAGACCAGTGTTTCCCAAACTCCAGTCCACATGACTCCCCAACAGGACAGGTTTTAAGGATTTCCATAGTATTGCACAGGTGATGATGTAATTATTGTCGTGTCTCAAACATTGCCATAGGTGTTCTCTCTATAGCATATCCTCAAATCGAGACCTGTTGGGGGGTTGTGAGGAGTGGAGTTTGGGAATCACTGCTGTAGACTCTACAAAATGTAGGAACTTACAAACAGGCCCTAAACTATGTCAGGAATTCTGTATCCATATTGCTGCTTTTAAGGGCTCACTCACATCTGTGCTAAGGTTATCCAATTTTCTGCTTCCTTACGGGAGCAGAAAAGTGGCATCATCTAGCTGAACAGATCTATCTTATGACTGAATGGTGCCGAACGGACCCATTGACTATAATGGGGGTCTCTTTTGTTTTTGTGGTAGGCAAAAGCAAAAAAGCTAAAATGGTCCTTCAAGTCAAGCTTCTTGGATCCCCATGAGTATAACTTGGAGACAAGGATGTATTGAGCTTTGTTTTAGACAAAGCTTAAAGAGTTGGCCTCATTACAGACAATCCCTTTAATCTAAGAGTCAATGACCTGTGCAGCGGTCTATGTAGAATTACATTGCAGTCATTATGGAGGGCCTATGGACAGAGCATATAGATAAAACGTGTTCTTATTTTAAAGTTTTAGGTTGTAGTGCTTAAGAAAGGCTGTCCTACCCCTAGCAGTTTCGCTACAGGAAGCAGACGTGGCTGTAGATTACACAGTGGCCATTCACTTCAATAGGACTCAGTCTGCAGTACCAACCCGAGCCACTGCACCATATATAGAGCTGTTTGTTTCCCGCAAGAAAAACAGCTATAAATAGGCCAACCCCTTTAAAGCCATCATCCTTAGGGTCCCCTTGAGTATTTCCACCTTTTTGTGGAAATTATGAATTTCAGTCTGTTTTGCTACCATTCATTATCACGTATGGCATTAAACAAGCCTGACTCACCAGGCTGCCGTCTGAGTGATGATGTTACTGCATAGTAAGATATGCTACTGCATAGTAAAAATGAGCCGTGGAAAGGGAAGTCTTTAAAGAGACCCTAACAATTTACTCTGCATTTTTTTTGCCAAAGTGGGTTTTGTAAATTAAAGCGGTGAACCAATTCGCTGTTACGGACAAGACTGTCACTGTTCCGCGTTACGTCAGGCCCATTGTCTGTTTTCAGACATTTCTAGCTATGTAGAGCCTGACTGCAGTCTTCTTGATTTAGATGACACAGAGTGCTGACCTCGGCCTCATCAAATATCTCGAATGCCAAATTTGAGCCAGCTCTTATTGCCCAATATCAACGCTTGATCTCACTAATGCTCTTGTGGCTGAATGGACATAAATCTGTGTTGCCATGTTTCAAAAGGAGGGAAGAGGGGACTCCTTATTCATGGAAATTAAAGAGTCATCTTGCACATTTATGGGATCTTCGTACCGATTCATGAGACATCACCTCCTTTTACTGATTCTATGTCCCCCCCCCCCCCCCCCCAAAAGGGCAAAAAATGCATTGATGAATCTCCTACACTATCACCGCTTCCAGTTGGAACATTCATCACTTTCTCATGTTTAAAAAAGTGCACCCAGATTTCATTATTTCAATAGGACAGCTGTACCGTATATAGGAGCCAACATAAGATTCGGTGTTTTCTCATATTCTTCATTTTCCTTGTCTATTCTAAGGTTTTATATATTATTATTTCAGTGGCTGACATGATTAATGCCTTTGATGCTCTGGGATTGCAGAGTCAAGTGTTATGATTTGCTGTATATTAGTGTATTTTTTCTGGATTTATAGGCTCTCGGCATCTTTAATTCCAAACAACATCTTGGCTCAGTGTGTTATTAATAATTGATAACAGTTTTTCAATTTACCTTACAATTTTATATATACTGAGTGAGCACTGCATTAGAAAGACCTACGCACTAACGGCTGATCTACTGGACCACGGCTTTCAGAAGTTGGGGAACAGATTCCACAAGGTGGTGAACAGCTTCCATACTCAACTCTCCCCATGATCGCTGTAACAGCTCCGTCCAGTGGTGCACATTTTGCAGTTACGCAGGAGCAGATCTCATAGCCCTTTCCAGCATATCCCAAGCATGTTCCGTGAGGTTACAGTCTTCTACGTTTGGGGGCCATGGCAGTGTGAAGAACTCATTGCTGTGTTCCTCCAACCACTCCCTAGTGATCTGAGTTTGATGACTTGGAGTGCTGTCCTGCTGGAAAATGGCACTATGGATGGGGGAAGACTTTCTGAAAATATTGGTGAAGGTGGTCAATTAACATGTCCCTGTAGTGTTCAGCATTCAAAGATTGTGGTATGATGACCAATGGTTCTAGGCCATGGCAGGAAAATGTTCCCCAGACCACGATACCGTGACCACCATCCTTTTGAACGCCAACGGTGCACCAATAGGATATGACTTCATGCTACTTATGCCAGATGCAGACTCTGCCTTTCACAGGGTTCAACAGGAAATGAGACTTGTCACTCCAGATAACCTTCTGTCGTATGTCCAAGATCCATTGATAGCTTTCCTGGGCCAGTGCAAGGCATAATTAAGGATGACATGGGGTCATCAGGGGCACCCTTCTCGGTCTTTAGTTGTTGAACCCCAGTCAACACAAGGTATGCCACATGGTCATTGCGGAAAGTTTTCAAACTTCTCTGCTGTAGTACTGTTGGGTCAGTTGGTCCACTGTGACCCGTTGTTGCTGAGATACCAGACGTGCCACCTGACACTTGCCTCTAGGATCTACCACACATGGCCTGCCACTATGTGATCTTCTGTTGGATGTCTGTTTATGATTCAACCAGTCTTGGTATACTCTTAATACTGTGGTTTAGAAATTGCCAAAAAGTGCGACTGTTTCAGAAATCCTGGCACCACACCTTCGAGGACCAACAATTTGCCCATAGCATAAGTCACTCAAGTCACCATGTTTACTCATGATTGCCAAATGTTCCCTTCTGCTGCACAGAGGGGAGATCAGCACATTATCTGAGAGCAGATCGTGATGCAGCCACCACATGGTACCACGTTACTGATGATCACAAGATATCACGTGCCAGCTGTTCCTAATGCAGCTATCGTTCAATGAATATAATATGATGTGATGGGTGTATTTAGGCTTTGGGTGCCAGGTATGCAGTTATTCCAAACTATTGGATGTACACACCCCTACACACATACAGACATACTATCCACTTACCTTCTCCTAGAGGTCACGTTAAAATGCCAGAGTGCTAATGCCAGATCGTAGGTGCATCAAGCCCACTGGTGCCCACCAGTTCGGTGGGCAAGCCATTGCTAGAGAGTGGCCCTGGGCTTTCTGCATTAGACCATTCTCAACCCTTCTCCCTATCTCTTTTTTTGTTTTTTAATATTTTTTAAAATATTTTTTTTTTAGCATGCATCAGTTATATACAATTATTTAGAAATTATTCATCAATGTTAACATTTGTATACAATTTTTTTGTAAAGTTTTTGTCGGAATCGGAAGGTAATTTGCCACTTCTACTCCACAGACAATTTTAATTTTCTCCTCATCAAAACATCTTTTTTAGTGTTGGCACATAGTTTTCCAGGGGGGGCGCACATACTTTATATGGGGGGGTACATATTCTTTTCTGGAGTTGCACATGCCTTTTTATATATAGGGATGCCCCAATATGTTTACAGCTCTAAGTATCGTTCTTGCTTCCTAGTGGTTTCAAATTTCAGACCCTGCTGACAATTTCTGCAAGGATGTTCGGACCTCCTGGGAGTTGCAGTTGCTCAGTCGCTCTACATTGCCTAAAGCTGCAGTGTGTATATGCTGTTGTACAGAAGATATCCATTTTAATGTTGGATTCCAAATCCTATTATAAATTGGATTTTGAAATTTCGGCTAATTCGCAGCGAACGCAGCACAGCCTAAGTGTCTCCGTAGAAATATGCATTTGCTTGTGGAATTGCTGATCTTTGCCTAACGTAGCCTTCTAAATAGATTACACTGGTAGACAAGATCTATACAATTCCATCAGACTGATTTGAGCTCTGGGAATTAGTATCTTTTTATACAGTGCTCAGGGCTTTACAGAATGAGGATTCACATCCTGAACTAGCAATAGGACGTCTAAATAAAACTGCGATTCTAGTATTTCCATGCAGAGCTTATGAACAGCGACCTACAGTAACTGCAAGCAGCACAGATCTACAAATGTTCTCCAATTCAACAAAAGCCTAAATATACACAATTCAGTGATCCAATGCCCAAATTAAAGGGAATCGGTCACATCCTGTAAGCACCGGAAACTAATTTATGGTGCTTATAGGACAGATAGTGTGGAGTCCGGGGATGTTCTTCTTATATGAGGGGCTGCTGATAAGTCTTTAAGTCTTTGGCTTTACCCACATACTCTCCACTGATGTCAACATACTTCTTACATCGGTATTCCAAGTTCTACAAGCCTTGCAAAAGAAGGATTTCGGTTGTGCTTCAAACCAGTCATCCGTAGCAGCCATGGCATCAGAAATAGTGTGAAATTTGGTACCCTTGAGGTGTTTCTTCTGGTTTGGAAACAGATGATAGTTGAAGGGAGTTAGATCTGGTGAATAAGGTGGGTCGTCAACCAGCTAAAAGCCTAGCTCCACCAGTTTTGCCGTGGTCGCTTGTGCAGTGTGAGCGGAGGCGTTGTCTTGCAGGAACAAGATTCCTTTGAACAGTTTGCCGCGCCTTTTGGCCTTCAGAGCTGCCTTCAATTGGTTCAAAAGTTCAATGTAATACCTTGCATTGATGGTGGAACCATTTTGAAGGTAGTCCACTAGCAGCACGGCCTCCTTATCCCAGAACACAGATGCCATCACCTTAGTGGCTGATTTTTGCACCCTGAACTACTTTGGGCGAGGAGAACCACTGTGCCTCCACTCTTTTGACTTGGTTTCAGGGTCATACAAATAAATCCAGGTCTCATCCATAGTGACCAGTCGATCCAGGAAGTTCTTATCAGTCCGGAAACGCTGACAAATGGACCGGAAGTTTTCACTCGCATGCTTTTCTGATCTGTTGTCAAACATTTTGGGACCCACTTTGCAGATAGCTTCTTCATGTTCAAATGTTCATGCATAATGACACAAACATGTTCGTGAGAAATCCCCATGATGTCTGCTATTCCTTTAGCTGAAATCCGCCAATTCTCCAGTATGAAGTTGTGCACAGCATCAACGATCTCCGGAACTACAACCTCTCTCTGTCGTCCAGGACGTTCCTCATCATTGGTGCTGAAGTGGCCCATTTTAAATTTGGCAACCCAGTTCTTAACTGTAGAATATGAAGGGCATTGATCCCCCAATGTCTGCGACATATCACCATGAAGATCCTTCCCAGACTTTCCTTGCAGAAACAAGAATTTTATCACTCCTCTGCTCTCATTTGCTGTGAATATCGCCTTAGACTCCGCCATTTTGTTTTCCCACGGGCCTAGATCACTGTTGCCATAAGCTACAAACACAATTTTGAAAACATATATTAGACACATAAGGCTTTCATGTGATGTAACATTTGTTACCATAGAAACACAAAAAGAGCACAAAGCCAAAGACTTATTAGCACCCCCTCGTTCTTGTCCAATTTCCTGTTTCCTCGCTGTCACCCCTGGAGGTTGGTGCTTGGTCGGTGAGCAGGGCTTTTTTCTACAATTAGTGCGTGCGCACTTATATTTTTCTCTTTGGGAGTGCACGCACTGATTGAAGTCCTGCTCACAGACCAAGCACAGAACTTCTATGGGTGACGGTGATGAAACAGGGAATCGGGCAAGTATAGGAAGAACATCCCTGGACTCCACACCCCCTGTCCTATAAGCACCATAACTAAATGTCCTTTAACACAGGAGGACTGTCAGGCGCATTAGCATACAACTGTTCTACTATTGCTGTTGTGCTTAGGAACGATAGTCGTTCAAGTGAATAGAGGCGGAGCGGCCGGGTATCATTCACCGTAAACGGGAGTCACTCAAACACTGAACAGCTCCTGTTTACACAGCCTGACAGTCGCTTAGTTTTTAGTTCTGCTAGTGAGTAATTTCTTACTTATCGGTGGTCACATGTACACAGGATGATTATTGCCCAAATTCGCTGTTTCCAGCCACAATTCGGCTGATTATCGCCTGTTGTAAAGGTACCTTTAATGTACAGTATGTGTAGGATGTGACAGGTTCCCTTTTCTGAGTGAGTTGATAGACCTAATATTACTACACTCATCAAAATGGCTCCATGAAGGGTAGGCATTGGCCCTTTTTTGTGCCAGAAAACCAAATTTTGATGTACCGTTAGGGTATGTTCACATGGGATGGATTTGCTGCAGGGAATTCCATAGTGGCAAATTTGCACCATTTGGGGGCAGATTTGCTTGTGGATTTGCTGCTGCATATTGGGACTAAAAATAAAAAAAGAGAAACTTACCTTCTTCATTTCTCCCCGCTCCTGTGTACAGAGGCTTGCCTGCTCCTCCCACGGGTCTCTGCTGACCTCCAACAATGGCGTTTTATGTTTCCATGTGATCACTGCATTTGACCGTGGTTGGCTACAATGGTCATGTGTCCATACGTCATATCATTGCTGGAGACCAGCATGCGGAAAAAGCAGAAGGTGAGTATAATGTTTTGGTATTTCTTTATTATTGATGTATAGCTTTTTTTATTTTACAAGTGCCCCTACCTGTGAGTTTTGCTCTCGCTCTGCAGATAATCCACAGCAAATTCGCAACAGTTTGGATTAGTTGTGGATTTTGACTTCCCCCCCATTGAACTCTTTGGGATAAGTAGCAACAAATCCACAATCAATGCATAGCATAAGGTTGGCTTCACATGTGTTGGAGCTTCCACTTCCATGTTCCGTTTGGGAAGCAGGAAACAAGAATCCCCGCGGCCGAACGGTTCCGTCTTAGGACGGAATGGAACAGCACCGAACGGACCCCGTTGAATCTTATAGGGTCCATTCACTTTCCGCCTAGCTGCCCGGCTTTCAGCAGGAAGAAAGAGCGCTGCATGCAGTGCTCTTTATGCCAGTATTTTGTGCCAGATCTACAACGGAACATCCCATCGGAGGTGCCAATGCAAATGTGAAACAGGCCTGAATTCAACATGACCCTGATGTAAAATTTATACGGCAGGTTAGTTTGTTCTGCATATTTTATACGCAAAGTGCGGATGAGATTTCTACAAATCCCATCCACTTTGCTGCTGCTGTAATACATTGCATATTTTCTGCCCGCAAATCCACAGTGGAAAATATATGGAGTACTGTATGCCCCCCATATGTACCCTAATATGTTTGCTGATATATCTACATTATCCATAGTGCATCTGCTATCTGTAATGGATTTATTTGCTTGAAAAACTCTGAAAATAGGTCAACATTTGTGACGGAAGAGTTCTAGGCTGCAACAGCTTAATTGTATTTATTTGCATTTTGTAACGGGGTGCTGACTTTCTGTATCAGCTTAACCTTTTTGTATTTCCCTTGCAGATAGGTCAAGGTATTAAGTAGAAGCGCGATAGTCTCTTCTCTCTTTTTCCTCTTCTTAATATTATTTCCATGTGGTTCTTTCTATTCTTTTTGGAATTTAATCTACCGATATTACATGAGCAATGGCAGCCTTGGAGTTTAAAAAAAAAATTTTAATAAAAAAAAACAAAAACAAACAAAACTTTTTTTTATAGCTGATCTGTCATAAAGTTCATACTGCCCTATCTGAGAGTAGTATAAAGTAGTCACAGGCACCCTGATTATAGTAGTGTGTCGCCTGTTTTCCTGCAACGGTTTTCATAAAATCACTGTTTGTCAGCTGCAACGTGAACTGAGTGCTGGCGTCCTCTTCCATGCTGTCTCACGCACAGGGTCTTTTGTAGTCTGTTACTATGGAAACGTATGCGTTTGCATACGAACTGTAGATACAAAACAATAGATCTTTAATTAAGTCAATTTGACAAGGTGCATCATTTTTTTTCGTTTTGGATACATTGCAGCATTAAAGTAGGTTGCAAATAAGAACCTTCTCTATAAACCCCTTACTGACGATCTGATGCAACATTTTAAGGAACGGTCTATTCAGATCATGGACGTTTGCTTAGAATGTTGTTTCAGACACCTGTCACTTCGCATCGGCCGCAACTCTGGAACGGGATGACATCATGGCATCAGCCCTGGCCCATGTGACCCGCTTCTCAGAGCATGCTCTTTGTCATTTTGGTGTTTGACACTGACAGGAGCACTTCTCTGTTTGTGTATGTCGGATTGGTTGGCTGGGAGATGGGACAGCCCAGCCAGCCAGCCAATCAGTATTAGTTTGTGTGCTGGGATGATGTCATGGCATCAGCCACAGCCCACTTGATCCACCCCCCTCCTCTTTGTGTATGAGCAGATTGGTTGGCTGGCCCAGCCATCCAATCGCCATTAGTTTATGTACATTCATTCTGGCTCCTCCTCACAGAGGACGCAGTTATTCACATGGTCTGGTCTTACTCTGGTCTGTCTCAAGACTCTAAAGGGGTTCCTGATTCTGATCTACCCATTAGTTAAGAATAATTTGTCTGGGTGATTACTATTTATCTGGAGTATTATAATGTCTTATCTCCTTTACTTTTATGGTTTCTACATTTGTATTACATCTAACCTTTGTCACATTCCCTCTCACCATCTAGGGAAACTCGGGGTTGCCCCAGTTTCCCGATGTGGGACCGCTCTCATCATGGCGATCACCCCGCTTATAGGTAGGGTTCCCTATTATCAGTAGATTAGGGTCAGTTTCCCTTCCTCCCTTATGGCAGCCAGTAATCTGTTATTGGTCAGAAAACTAAACCTGTATTCCCCCTTGGTGTTCCCTGTAGGTATTTTTTGCAAAAACATTTTTTTTTTTTGCTTGGATCTACTAACATTTTTTGTTAAAAACACATGGCACATGGCCTGCAAACAGTCTGCAGAATAACTACAGGGATTTCAAAATATAGTTTTCTAGTTCTTCAAAGCAGCTCCAAAGATCAAGCTTCATCTTAAAAACCTTTTTAAATCCACAGGGAATAAAATTTGCTGCTCGTTGACTCTTGGCGGCAAAGTCATAGCTCCATTGCAGACCAATGCCAGAATTGAGAAAGGTCACTTTTGGAAAGGCAGTGGCCAAGCTTGCAAATTTGTCACGGGACAATTGGCTCTATAAATATAAGTGCAGTACCATGTCCCAAAGTAATCATTCAGAAATTATTGGCATTCCTGACCATGACCGCAGTGCAATAAACTGTATTTTTAATTCTGCGCAGCATGTTTAATGGTAGCATCTTTTCATGTCACAATTGACTGCACAACATATTATGTGATGACCAGTTTAGCAAATTTACACTGCTTTTTCATTTTTTTTATGACAATTTTTCCATTATGCTATTATTTGTATCTTAGGTTTATTTTCATACTACAAATAAACCCAGCAGCGATCTCTCTCTTCCTATAATGCACAGATCTATGTCCCTAATCTTTTGAAGTTTATATTACCATTATAGTATTTTTCAGGTCTTTAGATTTGAAATCTTGTAAAGGTGAGTTTACTGAAAGCCAAGTTCTTCTTTTTGTAATGAGAAGGACTTAAAAATTCTGTTAGATGTATCTAGTTGTGAGAGATTCCCCCAGTTTGCTTTTGACTCATGATTGCTTAATGTATTAAACTTTTGTTTCATTGTATTTGAAGTAGACTATGCTATACACCCATTAACCATAATGTTAAAACCACTGACTAGTGAAGTGGATACATTGATTACCTCGTTACAATGGCACCTAACAAGGGGTGGATGTATTAGGCTGTAAATGATGTTGATGTGTTGAAAGAAGGAAAAATAGGCAAATGTATGTTTTTGAGCAATTTTGACAAGGGCCAGAATTTGATAACTGAACAGCTGGGTTAGAGTATCTCCAAAATGGCAGGTGAACCGACAATTGGGCTATAGACACCTAAGGGTCATTGAGCCTATCTGGTCCAATCCCACAGAAAAGTTACCATAGCAGAAATTGCTGAAAATTTGCTGCTGGCTGTGATAGAAAAACGTAAGAACATACAGAGCATCACTTGCTGTGTTTGTGTGGGGGCTAACCTGCTGGAGCGTGTGAAAATGTACAAAAAGTAGTTGCGGCTGGCAAACTCATAAAGGTTAATGTAGCACTTGATGTTACAGTGGCATATAGTGGCCAATTTGTATAATCCCTTTGGATTGCTTTGCCCGAGCAATTTGCAGTTTGGTGTTCTCGGGTCACCTGGTTGGAGAGGGTTTGGACAAGATTGAGAGAACGTGCTCAGGCAGGACTGGTAACGCAGAAAGATTTATAGCATGGAGGAAGTATGGGTCTTCCAAGCCAACCCCACTGAGAGAATAGGGAAAGCACGTAAGCTGAGAGACAGCTGCTAAGTGCAGGGAAGTGACACATGGTGAGAGGAGCTTACAGCAATGGATCTTCAGTGGCTCCTGTGAGGACATATCAGTGCTGTTGGAGTGAAAGGAATCAGGGAAGTGTGCAGATCTTCTGATGCTGCTACCTTAAACCTAATGTTTGTCCATTTCATCCCCGGTTGAACCTTCTTGTCTACTAAAGGAGGAATGCGTTGGAAAATAAATTGTATTGAACCAAGGCACAACAGGGTTGTATAGGCTCTTAATGGTAGTGGAGCAGGACCACCCTTTTCAAGGCGATGACTCCACAGATAGGCAGTTACAGTAATAGGGAAATTGTAGGGATATGAATTTATTCTGACTCTATTCCTTACTAAACTGATATTAGAAGGTAAAGTATTGCCAACTGGGATTGGAGTGTCCCCACTAACTGTAAGTAAAACCCCCTAAGGATGTATGGATATCCTTTGTAAGTGTAATTCCAGTAGGGTTGCTTTCTATTTACTCTATTGCTGCTTTTATCGTTACACATAGTGATGTATTTCCTTGCTATCACTGCAATATATTGAGGAGTTGGAGTTTTAATATTAATAAAGTTATTGCTTTCATGGGACTATTTGGTTTTGCAGTGATTACCTGTGAAAAAGCCCAAAGCGAATGCAATCCTGATAATTCCATCATCGTGAAATAAAATGTGCAATTATTTATGCAGATGAAATGTGACATATTGAAACCATAAAGCAGTCACTGGTGAGAACCAATGTACAGCTGCTCTTACTAAACTATTGTTGGTTTGAGATCTTTTAGAACAATGTTTTGTTTTTTAACCTAAAAAAAAATTCTGTGGCCAATAATTTCATAATATATTTATGATGCTTTTTCTTTTGTTCCAAGTCCCTTCCTTTAATTTTATGCAGTCAGAAAGAGTTAAATGAAAAATTGCTGACTGTCTACTCTATAGCAACTACTAGGGGGAGCTTACATAGTAACATAGTTTGTAAGGCCGAATGAAGACAATGTCCATCTAGTCCAGCCCATTTATCCTCCTGTGTTGTTGATCCAGAGGAAGGCAAAAAAACCCTTTGGGGGAAAAATTCCTTCCCGACTCCCTAATGGCAATCAGACTAATCCCTGGATCAATCCCTAATAGTTCCTACCTGCCTGTATACCCAGATTAACAGTTAAAGGGGTTGTCTCGCGAAATCAAGTGGGGTTATACACTTCTGTATGGCCATATTAATGCACTTTGTAATATACATCGTGCATTAAATATGAGCCATACAGAAGTTATTCACTTACCTGCTCCGTTGCTAGCGTCCTCGTCTCCATGGTTCCGTCTAAATTCGCTGGCAGCTTGCTTTTTTTAGACGCGCTTGCGCAGTCCGGTCTTCTGCTCTGAGCACGAGCCGCTTCAGTGTGCTCGCCGCTACAGCTCTTCTGCGCATGCGCAGACGAGCTGTATCTTCTCGGGAGCGCGCTGGAGCGGCCATTCTGCTACCATCCTCTCTTAGAGGAAGGTGCAGAGCCGCCCAGCCGTGCCGAGAAGCCGCCCAGCAGAGCCGCCCAGCCCAGCCCAGCCGCCCAGCCCAGCCGCCCAGGTAAGTGATGGGTGATGGGTGACGGACTGACGGGGGTGACGCGTGACTGACTACCGCTGTGGCCCCGGAGCCTACCGCTGTGGCCCCGGAGCCTACCGCTGTGGCCCCGGAGCCTACCGCTGTGGCCCCGGGGCCTACCGCTGTGGCCCCGGGGCCTACCGCTGGGAAGCCGGGGGCTAGCGCGGGGAAGCCGGGGGCTAGCGCCGGTTACCTGCTGCCTGGCGGTGGGTGACTGGTCGGCCACGTTCAATCCCGGGGTCCGGTCGGCGGCTGCGGGGCGTCTGGTTGTCAGGGAGACACAGCTGGTAGCGTCTCGGGAGCGCGCACGTCGGGCTACAGCAAGCGACGGGAAAAGAGCCGGCGGCCATCTTGGGGAAACTTTTTATAAGTTGCTGAAACGCTGGAACTGTAAGTACAAACCAGCTAGAAAAGTCATTTACAGGGGGGCTTAGTAATGTATGCTTAATTAGGGGGACTGGGCAAAAAAAAAATGTCACTGCTTCCTCGAGACAACCCCTTTAACCTTAAGATTTATAT